>NW_014039730.1:14972-24847 GCF_001186125.1 Sphaeroforma arctica JP610 | reverse complement strand
TATATATATATATATATATATATATAAATATATATATTCTAGTTTCAAACATCAAGAATCTTGCTCTGATCTAATCGGGGGTCGGGGCCGGTTTGAACTATATAGTGCAGTGACGCATGTGTGTTGGTACGAGTGCATTGGCACCACTGTCTGACGTAATCTGTTTGTTCAGGTGGACATTCGTATGACGTCACCCACTGTCGATCGAATCAAGACTGTGAAGACTACCAAAGGTGACGGAAAGTACACCGCTGCGATGGTAGGTATCTTGTCTGCGTATGCATATACGTATATATCCACCTTGATAGTGAGTATTTGGTTGGTCGGTATGTGTATATGCACTTATTTATACGTATATATGTGTATACAGATATTTGTATATACTCGGCTGCTGTCATAGGCTACTTATGGTTGTGTCTTTCCTGCAATTTATGGCGCAATTGTGTTTTTTTTATATTTCACCACAATAACGTTCGCGACAGGCGAAAAAAGCCACTTGTTGTAGCGAACGGACTACGTTCGCGACAGGCGAAAAAACCCATTTGTTGTAGCGAACGGGTGCGTATAACGGTAGCTTCTGGATGCCTAGTGTGAAAATTTGCCTACGACTGAGTAGTTTAGTCAGCCACTGCACGGCAGAGATATGCGATATAGATATGATATATATGTATATATCTGAGTGTATATGTATATATATGTGAGTATGTATGTATATATATGTATGAATAAATACAAGAGGGTTCTTGTACACTCAGCGTACCTACAATCTCTTACTAGTCTTGTATGGTGGTCTGAATCATTGCTCAATTCTCTGCACAGGATTTCTCCAGCAAACGTGGGCCCAAGGTGGAAGCCGGCACATACACGTATGTCATCTGTTCTATGTCGGAACACCGATACTTCGCATTATGTTTCGATGAACTTGGACGTGGTACGCAATTCGGCTGTGAGAACTCGTTATTGTCAATCGATCAGTGAGCTTCATATAGTCTTGGTGTCTTCGTTAATTCGGCTGGCATGCGGACTACAGGATGTCTGTACCATGCGAAGAGCGTGATTGTCGAGCCATACACAAGAGTTCAACTCTACACAAATTTCCTGCTCATAGTACCTGCTGTGTTGGTTGTGTTTGTGACTTCTCATTATGTGAGCCGTCGGAGTCCTAGCCGTCATTCAGAGGTCAGCAACTACGGTCTTCAGGTGTGTATTAGGCCCAGTTCTAGTACAGACCTATTCTAACGTACTGCACCTCTTCTACCGCCCCACAGCATTGATGTGTTCGATTTGTCATTTGAATATAGAAAACACAGATGACACAGATGGAATGAACCACCACAGGTGATCCGCCACTTCCACACTCCAGTATCTGCATGCTCGTCCAAGAGTTCAGCTATGTCTTCAAGAGTATACACTCTGTTCGTCTAGTCGTGTACAAGTGCTCGACTTCGATCCGTGTGTATAACAAATACACTACGATACACACCCTATCTAACCTAACCCACCCCACCCACTGACCCTCCACCTCCACGCCCACCTCCACAGCATTGATGTGCTCGTGGGTGGTCTGATGATCGAGAAGCCTCTGACCTGGACCGTGGGCAAGGCAGACATTGCGTCGACGTTTGTGCGCCAGAGTGCTACTGGCGTACACAGACTTGAGCCGCTCGAGTACACCTTTACGCCTGGATTCGAGGTGCCCTCGTCGTTCATGGGAACCGTTTTCTCTGCGGCGGTGGTGGCTCCTGCCGTCATACTTCTGGGAGCGGTACGTTGGTGTTTCTGCATACATACATACGGGTTGTGCTTCTGGGTACATATACACAGATATCGTTTGGGTTGTGCTTGGGGTCAAATTTGGGGGTGCATGTATGCGTTCAACGGGTTTCTGCGATAAGCAATCCGCAGTTGCCTGTATATCATTGGGTGTGATAATCTATTTACCATGATGAGGTGCACTTTTCGTTCATGGGTGCCGTTTTCTGTGCGGTGGGGCTGGCTTCTGCTGTCATGCTGCTCGGAGTAGGACGGTTGTGCTTCTGAATACTTATATACAGATATGTATTGAGTTGTACTCGTATACCGATATGGGGGTGCAGGTATGCATTCAACAAGTTTGTGCGATATGCAGCTTGTAGTTGCTTGTATGTTATCGGGTATCTGAATGCCTTTACCATGAGGTGCCTTCCTCATATATGGGAACTGTCTTCTTCGCCGCGGTGCTCGCTCCTGCTTGCTGTCACATTCTTCGGAGCGGTACGTTTGTATGGCACAATGTGCACTCTTCATTTGGTGTGTGCGTGAGTATCGTTGTAGATGCATAAGTCCAATCAATGGGCGAGTTTACGATGAACAGATTACAGTTGGTTTCTGGTGTAGTACTAGAAGGATGCCTGGTTGTAGATTCTGGTTGGTCCAAGGGTATATATGTAAGTGTGTGTGCAATGCGGAGACGTCCGTGTTCCCGTGTAACTGAGTGCTCTACAAAGACGCTTTCCTGCCATCAAACTCCTCTGAGTGTGCGTGTATAAGTTATACAGGGGCAGTGCTATATACTTCTATACCTCATTCTCCGTAAACTTTCCTGGCACCATCACATACTCCTACCACTATCATGGTATACCGGCTCAATAGCTCGCACTCCCGCAAGGGTGCTTGCACGTGATGCGTATGTGCCTCTGAACCACGTCCTTCCACAAACGTCGCTAATGTATGCATACCCAGCGCACTTCTAATGCCACCTACATACCCCATTGCTCACACTCCTACATACCCCATTCCACACACTCCTACATAGCCCATTCCACACACTCCTACATACCCAATTTCACACACTCTTACATACCCCATTCCACACACTCCTACATACCCCATTCCACACACCCCTACATAACCCATTCCACACACTCTTACATACCTCATTCCACACACTCGTACATACCCCATTCCACACACCCTACATTATCCCATTCCACACACCCTACATAACCCGTTCCACACACTCCTACATACCCCATTCCACACACCCTACATATCCCATTCCACACAACCCTACATACCCCATTCCACACACTCCTACATATCCCATTCCACACACTCTTACATACCCCATTCCACACACACGTGCAGTGGGCCGGGCTAGGAGTGAACCTGAAGCAGTTTAACCCATCGCTGGCTGCGTTGGTCTTCCACTCGTCGTTGGTGGCTATGTACGCCCTCTTTATCTGGTGAGTGAGTGAGTGGAGGAGAAGCGTGCACGCGGCAGTGTGTGTGTTCTTAATTCAAGGACCCGTCCATACCTTGCGGTTTCACTGTCGATCTGTCAATTAATATCTAGTGATAGGTTACTTGTATGACGGTGCGTGGCCGTTTCATCCCTCGTTGGTGGCTATGCACGCCCTTTAGTCTAGCGAGTGTATATGATGAGCATTGTATATTGCTTCGGTTGCTACAGCCACCTCAACGTTCTACCAAAAGTGATGTACAGTGTTGCAAGCCGACGATCTGACACTCCAATAGCATCGTGATTTCACACAGTATTTGGGTTTAGCCGTTTAGGGATTTATGAGATTCATTCGCATTACAATAGTGTGACACGTGCGGTCGGGTGTATTCGCAGGCCATGGGTCCTGTAGCACGAAGCAGTCTGTCAGCTCTAGCCATAGCTCACCCAGGATGTGGGCAATTCTCCGTGTTGTGTGCAAGTGTGTTAGCGTGCGTCTGTGCATCTATCGCAGAGTTCTGGTCTCAAGAGGCAATGTTTGAAGCCTGTATATCGGTTTATACCATCACCCAGCCTGGTAGCCGATTACCTCAAGGTTCTTACAGCACACTATTGAATACCAGAGCTTTGCTACTCGGGCGTAGCCCTATGTTTAAGGGTTTAGGGTTTTAGGTGTTAGTTTGCAAGACCTCAAGGATGTAAGCCACTGGTGTAAGGTTTAGTCTTAGGGGTTTAGGGTTTATATTGTTCACGGAACGGGTATTCGGAAAGGATCTGAATACGCCGGTTTGTAAATCACGCAGCCCCATGGCGATGCTCGACGGCTTGTGAGTTGTATCGAATGAACGTATATACTACCAATCCGTATGTGGTATCTCACATGCCGTTGTAGTTGTACTATGCTGATGATCTAATATCCCACCATTGTTGATACCCCCTCTGTTACCGAACAGGTTCTGGGTCGAGCTCAACATGTATACAACCATCTGGTACTTCCTTCCCATTGGCGTGGTGATGTTTCTGAGTGGACACCGAGCTCTGTCGCAACTTGAGATGGCCTAGATACCGCTCCAGCAATCTGAGATCCGGTCGCACAGCGAACCAAGTTTTTGCACCCGTTTCAGTAGTGCAAAACGCCACAGATTCGATAAGGTGCACGAAAATTTTCACTCCTGGTCGATTGGTTGTATTTGGGCCAAGCGTATTGCATACTTGCGTGAACAGACACTAATGATTGTGTATGTACAACTACATACATACACACCCATATATTAAACGTACGAAATATTAAACGTACGAATATAAAGTTGTCATGTGTAAAAATTCACTTGCTTGAAGGTAACTTCACACATCATTTCTATAAAACAATGGTTTACAGTAGAGTTAAACAAAATGTCGGACGCTCTGAGATATCTGAGTCCTGGCGCTATCAGGCACTGCGGGTTCAGCAGTTGAATGCACTCTGCTGAGAACGTAATCCTCGATCCACAAACGTCTATTTCCGTACTGGGGTTCAGCGTATATGTTGAATGTAAACGTATAAAGTTGAAAAGCGTTACAACGTATAAGTGGGGTAGAGAGGGTCGAGCCTAATATGAAAAGAAAGGACTATATGAGGGAATAGTTGCTATATATTGCACCTCAGAACTCAAATATTGCACCCTCATTAAACATACGTGTCTAAACCAAAGTAAACGTTGAGCGTCGACGTAGAAACTACAGTATGGATTTTTATATGTTGAGAAACATAAAAACGCAATGAGGCTAACACCGAGTTCCGATCATTGTGATTCTCTTGTTCGCGTTAATTAAGGATACCCCACTTACATGGGACAACATATACCCAATGCGTGACAGGACATATACATTCGTGCCTTAATCTCAACCTTAATCTTATTGTACTGTGCTACCACCGCAAAGCTTTAGGGTTTTTAGTATTTAGAGTTTAGGGTTTACCGGGGAGGTTCCAACACACTACTGGACGTGAGCTCACTCGAACCAGCTGTAGTGACTATCATGAACGTGGCAGTACTCTCCTGCGTTCCACACACCACGTCAACAAGCGAACATATCAGCAACACATGCTTGTCGCCTCACACACCACTCCTCGTGGACCTGGGAAAGTGCATTCAATGGGTGGCCAATCCACCAAGATGGGATCAATCTGAACCGTCTACCATAACCTCTCTCTACAGACAGGGGGTGCTGTATATGCGGCTGGTACTAACGCTTGGTACTTGGAAGTGTTCTATACAGATTCGGACTGCAGCTTCAGAGAGAGAGCGTGTGGGACTAAATGGTCCGGCCGGAGGTTATGTGTAGCTGTGCAAACCCGGTGCACAGATTGTCGTGCACAGTCACAAAGGTATAGGAGAAGCGCATACGAATCCGAGACAGATAGTCGCACGCACAGCTCCGAAACATACAACCACGCGAACGACGGGTAAGGAACCCCAAGTAAGATCTGTACTATCTCGTACATAGTTATACCTATGGGGCGGTACTGTAGGTAGATGCGTGTATGCATTAGTTTTGGTGCACATTAAAAGTGCCGCTGAGATTTTACTGTATGAAAACACAGTAACTGTTTATAATTTGGAAGACTCTTTCAGTCGATTATTTGAAATGCTTGAGTACGATGTAAAGTAATACTGAGTGTATTACTTATATGGTATTGCGCAAGACTACTAGCTATTGAGGATTCTAGAGTTTCATATCACTGAAATCAGCGTCTCATCCACTCAGTGCACACCCGCGCTAGGCAGTGCGTGATATATCGTACACACGCGTGGGCGCGTGTTTGTCTGTAAACGCGTGTTCACATCCTCTGCCGCTCTGGTAATATACTTCACACATATATCGAACTTTGAATTATGGGTCTCACCTGACCCTTCAAGCTTAAATATTGAATACAAACGCGTGATTTCGCAGCGCTATCAGGTCATCCACCGAGCAAATTGCGACGAATTTTTTTAAATTTCTGAAGAGAAAGTGCCATTTTCGTGTATCGTATTTGGAATTTGGATCAACTTTCGCCTTATTGTCTGCGAATAGTGTGTAGCAGCAGCCATGCTGTGGATTGCGGGCTGAAAGGATATGTATGTCCACTGGTGGTGTAGTTATATGTATATATACTGATGATTTAGTTATATGTATATATACTGGTGATTTAGTTATATGTATATATACTGGTGATTTAGTTATATGTATATATACTGGTGATTTAGTTATATGTATATATACTGGTGATTTAGTTATATGTATATATACTGGTGATTTAGTTATATGTATGTACACTGATGATTTAGTTATATCTTTGGACTATCTTATTACTCACGGTCTCACCCTCTCAACAAACTTTGGCCAAAAAAAATAAATTAAGGATCACGGAATTGGGTTGTTGATTCTGGGCAATCTAATATCGAGTTGAAAGGTAGAGTAGACGAAGGGATTGGTGGTGGATGTCATCGCTGGGGATGCTCTCCCGAATCTAAAAATAGATCAGCGAAGTCACGCCCTCTATTCGCGTAACCCGGCACTTCCTATCATTTTGCCTACAGGTGTCGTCTCAGCTTCTTCTAAAACCCTAGTCTCCTGTCAACAACTCCGACTATTGCTTAAGTGGTAATAGTGTAGTAGCGGCTTCTTCTTTCTACACACATCTGTGCTGTGTGCGGCCGCCCATTTGGCTCGGCAGACCTCCTCATCGTCCATACCACGGGTCATCGCACATAGTATCAACGCGATAAGCGCTCCAATAGACGCCCTGGTACACAGATCTGCCTAATCCGAGTGACCAAAAACGCTAACGTTTACACTACAGCTCACTATCGGATCAGAGCGAGGTCTAGACACAACTTGGGCCGGGGGTGTGTAACAAATAAAGTTCGTTTATACTGCTGTATTCCGGGCAACGGGCTGTACGCCTACTCGAGCATACGCCTATGCCTTGACGGTGATCCAATCCGGGAGTGGTAGTTCATGCTGCTCACGAATGTGTATGTGGTGCTGAACGTAATCACCGTATGTCATAGACGTCTGTACGCAGAATGGATGAGGAAATGGATAGCATGAAAGGCCCGATATAACAACTCATACCCGTTTAGCAATATGTGTGTCCGTACATGTCGGTCCGCCGAGGATGAGAAGCATACCCGCGCGTAGAGGTAGCGAGCGGTCGAGTATCTCTAACACCTCTTATGTACAAACCCACACATACATCGGTTCACGTATACATTTACCATATCCACATACTTCTCTCGTATACATAAAAACACGACATTTTTTTTTTTGGATCATCGCGGACACAATTATCAATCAACTCACCTTCTCACTCTTGTATCGCGTTAATGTTATGCCTTTGATCAGCGCTTTACTAACCCTGCCCACGTGCCCGCCCTTTCGCAGCAGCGACTCGAGAGCCTCCATCCGCGTCCACCCTTGCTCACTCATCACCTCAGGCAGATAGGTGGCCGTTCGCTTCATGCCAAGGTGGTCCTTGAACTCGATCCAAATCCCGTGAATGCCGATCTGTTGCAATTGGGAAGTACCCGAGAATCAGTGCCTGTGAACTCCCGCCCGAGTCTTCTGGATGGGATGGCTGGGCGTGTGAGTGAAAGGGTCTGTGGGTCCTGGCCGATTGGTACCTATAATATATGCCACCGGAGGTATGATCGGTACACTAACATCGGTGTAACTATATACTGCTCTGCCGAGGGCTATAATATACGCCACCGGAGGTATAGTCTGTACACTAACATCGGTGTAACTATATACTGCTTTGCCGAGGACTATAGTATACGCCACCCGAGGTATAGTCTGTACACTAACATCGGTTTAACCAAATACTGCTCTGCAGAGGACTAAAATATACGCCACCCGAGGTATAGTCTGTTCACTAACATCGGTTTAACCAAATACTGCTCTGCCGAGGACAATAATATACGCCACCGGAGGTATAGTCTGTACCCTAACATCGGTGTAACTATATACTGCTTTGCCGAGGACTATAGTATACGCCACCGGAGGTATAGTCTGTACACTAACATCGGTTTAACCAAATACTGCTCTGCAGAGGACTAAAATATACGCCACCCGAGGTATAGTCTGTTCACTAACATCGGTTTAACCAAATACTGCTCTGCCGAGGACTATAATATACGCCACCGGAGGTATAGTCTGTACACTAACATCGGTTTAACCAAATACTGCTCTGCCGAGGACACCAAGGTACAGAATCTCGCGCGTGTTCAGGGCTTCGAGATCCAGACTTTGTCAGTTAACGTGTTGAAATAGATACACAATATATACGCCCTGCATAATGATAGTATAGGTAAGAGGACCTTGTGCACGCCCAACTGCATGTCGTACGTGTGAGAATATACACAGCAACCAGGGCACACTTGTGGATCCTGAATACTCCACCCAGATACAACATATAAAGCACACCCTGGCACACACACACACACACACAGACACAGACACAGACACAGACAGACACATATATACATATATATCCTGGTTGCAGAGGATACCTCCTACATGCACAAATACACACACACTCCTGCATACTATACAATCGACAACCTCTTCGACGTTGACCACTGAAACTATGGTGCACTAGACGCCTCATATATACACACATGCACACACATCCCAGACCATGCGACCGTCCATCTCTTTAGAAACGAGCAGTAGAGAAGCAGTGCACTTGGCACATGTACATACACACATGCGAACGCCTTCCGTTCCGTATAATAGTTCAATGCGTCAAAATCGATCGGAAGGGCTGGTATGTACTAGACTGTTTTCGTATGCGTTTACATACACCTTCCACACCATACGCCTTTTAGGATAGTTCAGTAGCGAATCACCTCCAGGGAATTCTCAGGACATACACACATGCACATCTCCCGGTCCATGCAACTGTCCACCTGCCCCTAGTTACTCACCAGGACCACGAAGTACCGTACTGCTTTGTATGCACAAACACACATACACATATCCCGGTTCATGCAACCGTCCAACTGTCCCTAGTTGCTCACCTGGACCACAATGTACCGAACTGCTTTGTATGCACATACACACCATCACATACTAAATAACCGTCAGCCTCTTGTACAATCGTACAGGAGGGCCACACCTTTATAGAACTCTTTTACGTAAATACATACGCACCTTCCAGTCCACTCTATCGTACCCTACTTCAAAGTCAATCAACAAAGCTGCCATGCACTAGACTCCTATAATACACACTCTCACAAACCCTCCATACACGAAAGCGCATGATAACGCACAACAGACGCACGATATACACACTCCACACACACACACCTCCCAGTCCATGCAATCGTCCACCTTCTCGAAGTCGATCAGCAACGACACTGTGCACTGCAGTGAGGGCAACTCCGTAGCAGTCACTGGGTCAAACCTGCTATCCTCCAAGGCCTGTGGACGAAGCAATCAGGTTGCTCACAGTGTTAAGGGGGTGGTTGCGCACAGTATTAAGGAAGTGGTTGCTCACAGTGCTAAGGGGTTGGTTGCACCCAGTGTTAAGGGGGTGGTTGCACCCAGTGTTAAGGGGGTGGTTGCTCACAGTGTTAAGGGGGTGGTTGCACACAGTATTAAGGAAGTGGTTGCTCACAGTGCTAAGGGG
>NW_014039730.1:6364-14952 GCF_001186125.1 Sphaeroforma arctica JP610 | reverse complement strand
TAAGGGGGTGGTTGCACACAGTATTAAGGAAGTGGTTGCTCACAGTGCTAAGGGGGTGGTTGCACCCAGTGTTAAGGGGGTGGTTACTCACAGTGTTAAGGGAGTGGTTGCTCACAGTGTTAAGGGGGTGGTTGCTCACAGTGTTAATGGGGTGGTTGCACCCAGTGTTAAGGGGGTGGTTGCTCACAGTGTTAAAGGGGTGGTTGCACCCAGTGTTAAGGGGGTGGTTGCACCCAGTGTTAAGGGGGTGGTTGCTGTTTCATGTTGCACTGGGCTATATATCTGACGCACACGCCACCTGTACCCGGGTCATACAGGTGCAAAATAGAACATGAATGCCTAGGTACTTACAAGAGACTACCTGCTCTACCAAGTTTCAGTAGGTGCAACATGCTCTACCGAGGTTTAGTAGGTACTATATAATAGCTTTGCCTGCACTAGGGATTATGTTCGCATTCCGACTGCTTGTCAAGCCAGCGCACAAACATATGATAGGCAAACACGGATAAGTATGCAGATGTCTTCGAAGATCTCGACTGTGTCTTCGGCATAGAACCTTGGATAACCCCATCCCACCACTATATATCCCGGTATATTACACCCGGTCTGGATCCTACCTGCGAACACAAACAGCCCAAGTCATGCACCTGTCAACCCAATAAACGTATACGCGCGTGGGGTGCTGGCGTTTGATAGCGAGCCCAAACTAAGCGTTCAAGTTGTCACATACCGCTGACAAAGCATATGATTTGAGGCCAAGATGAAGCTTCTTCTTCGAGAAGGTGCCAATGCATCCTCGTAGGCGCTTATCTGATCCGTGTACGATTTTCCATGTTACAAACAGTGGACTGGAGAAGAATGCAATCAAAAGCAGATGCAATGTGAAGTATGGATAGAATAGCTCTATAATTTGAATCGGGGTTTGCGAGATGATCTTCAAGCTGACAGAAAAGGTTAGGTACTCGACAAAGCCATACACTGCCAAATCAGCTTATACTAATTATACGTGTAGTTGGTGGAGGATTCAACACGAATGAAGGCCCTCTAAACGACAACATCAAAATTAAACGAAACTAACATCCGTCAATAAAGGACAATCGAAGAGTAAGGAGCGCACATACGTATATATATATATATATATATATATAACATATCAGTAAGAAAGTAGCGTCCCGCGATAACCCTGTGTCACAGCGTGTGGTGTGCTTTGTAATGTTTTATAGATTGTTAATACGTATACAGTCTGTAAGCCTAGACTATTGGCGTGGTTATAAAAACAAACTGAACTGATTGTCAATCCCACCCTAGCATATTAGTTGAACTTCAAGGCAATGGCACATTAAACGGGGAGTTCGAAAGCATATACCACCAACAGCATCAGCCTACCAGCACCAGCCTTCTGCAGTAGAGGAACTAGGTCTGTGGACGTGCAGGGTGTCTACACAGGACCACAAGATCAGATTTTGGGTTTTACGACTTACAAGCTATCGTTTTGAAATCGAGGCTCCACGGGAAATTGGCTGCTATGCAGCGACGCATTCAGCACGTCGAAGCAGTACATACACATCTCCGGCGTGACAAACTTGTTCACTTCAAGGGTTGACATCTCGATGCGACGCACAACGTGTGGTTGTTGACTCAGGTTATCTAAAAGTTGGTGATAAGCTCGATACAGCAGTCAAAGCAATGATATAGAACTTACACAATTCAATCCAGCACTATTGTTAACAGAGCTCCATGTAGCGCACGCTCTTCTAACACCAAGCGACCCACAACGCAACTGAAATTACATATAATCCAGACTACTAACTTTATATTGACGTACGTGACTATATGACTATATAGTAAATAAATACATAGATCACTATTTTTTAATGAATATCCAGTTTTGGTGTCTTTTAATTGGTCGCTTGAGTTGGCTCTATGACTAAAAATGATAAAAAAGGTAATGATCAGACTCTCAAAGGTTTTATGAAGAATAAACTATGAATTTGGAACCCTATTTCAACTGAGATTTGTCTTGTGATTGTGAACTCCGCAATATCTTCGGATGCGCAGGTTCGAGTCCTGCACCTGTCATAGAATTTGCAGGTTGGCCGAGTGGTCTAAGGCGTTGTGTTTAGGAAACAATTTTTTTCTATTCGTTTTGAAACATCGTATTTATGTCTCATCATACGAATAAAAACCCCAACATACACATAAAACATTTGATAATAATGTAACTGAATCGGAAGCAACTATATGTCAGTTATATGTCAGTTAAATACAATTACTACAAATTTTGGAAATGGTGGGGGGTTTTTTCCCAGTTCGAGGTTGTATCACCACTACTTCGGTCGATATGGTATCATAATGATGTATATTGAAATCAACTGGTACTAATCGGCACAGAATTCAGACACTATTGTTGGTGCTGTTGGTTTCTTAAGGACTATTAAATTTCAAGTTATCTCCCTATCTTGCTTGATGAAATTATAGGTGGAAGCAACAACCGCAGAAATATATGGGCACTGACTGTGAAGGGTACAGTTTCTAGTGGCTATGCGTGTAGTCAGGAGCCAAAAAACATTCTATGGTGCATTATTTTGTACGTTACGAGGTATGAAATGCAACAAGTCTCAGTAGTCAATGTACGAGATATCAATATAGCTTCTAAATCCGAGCTAGATTTCTAAACGCTGTCAAGAAGTGGTCATCATCGTAGTTTTCGTGTATCTAGTTCCGATCCAAAAAAATACACGAGTTCTAAAATATACCCGTCTAACCAAATAAATTTGGGCGAAGGCCGCAGAAGTTGTTTCTAATTTCCTAATCTCCTACTTGCACAGAGAGCCCGTTTGTATCTGATACGCGAGAAATCTCGTTACTACACAAAAGTTATTTTACAGCGTACACGCAGCGCTTGGCGCTTCGCGAGCTGGAGAGCCTGTAGAACGAAAGTTGCGGCATATCTAATATTTCTGATACGAGCCAATCTTTAGCTCTTTAGGCTCTTCATCAAAATATACTTGCAGAGATGCAGTGCTAGGCGTTCATAGTATGTAACTAAATTGTTGAACTATCTAGATCCACGTATTAATCCACATTGGTGCACTCGTATGACATCCTTTTTAAATATCGTTATTATAATCCATGATATCCGGTGGTTCGAATACATCTGGGAAAAGGTACGCGAGTATCACATCCAGTAATATGTATATTAGGTGGTGGTTCAGCGGCTCATGTTGCAGCATTTGGTGTGTCGTGCTCAAGCCGTTCTTTAAAGTTGCAGGTCCCAACACTAGCTTCAACACCCCTGAAATTTCCCCAGGGATTCAATACAAGAGTAAACCAAAGATTTAGTGTTAAAAAGTATAGACGGATATGAACCTACGCGTCGAGACCGAGTGAGGCACGCAAGGTTGTAACTTTTACCTTTCTTCAACTCGCATGGTATGTATATATTCGCAGACATCGAGTGAACAACAAAAATCAAGCCAGCATGCATCTTAGCCAATATACGAGTTCTGCTACAAAATTTCGACGAGCTGGATTCACTAACCGAAGTAAAAAACACAAGGCAGAAAGTATCACTCTCACTCACCAGGCATGGCCTCCTGAAGTAATCGCTTGGAGTCTGTTCTGAGGGCTGCCATTTCGTCCTCAGTCAAAGTAGGCGCTGGCTCGCCGGTGAACAGTTTGAGGCTAATGAGGTCGATAGTGTCGCAGAGACGGGCGGGTTCCAATTCCGAGCCCACTATCAGCCATATTAACCTGGAATTAGAAATAGAAGAATAATATTAGGAACTGAAACTCCAAACTGGGGAGGCCAAAAGTGTCGAGGAGACAGGTGAATTCCCAATTGCGAGGCCAAAAAAGAATAAAGTTGAAAACACTGCGATTTGTTTTATGTTATCTTCTGCAGTCATTAGCTTCACAGCTCTTTTGTATAATACACCCATATTGTGTGCTCAGTGTGTATCCATACATGTATAGTACACCATAGCGTCATATTGTGATCTTTGCCAAAGTAAGCTATGTACGTACAAGCGCTTTAAATTGCAGATTCAGAATCATCCACAAAAATGTTCTGCATTGGCATCTATGGCTATTTATATAACGGATATTCAGTTACAAAATGCTCAGTTACAAAATCGCATACCGGGTACCCAGAGTATCCACAACCGGTGACCAAAATGATTCTATAAATAGCAACGGTTGCCGTATCCAGGGCTTACGCCAGGCGGGTCTAAAAGCCGATCTCATCAGGGATATAATCGACCCCATGGCCCAATTGTGCAGGACACCCGAGTTCTGGAAGAGGAGCATTAGACGACAAGTGAGTATCGATTACTATCACCTACAAAGAAGGCGACAACTTTGTACCTCGAACGCCCGAGCATGTTAAACTTCATGACAGATTGTGACCAGCCACATAGCACCTTAAAGGGCACTTAGGGACAGTCAATCATGCACCAGAAAATATGCTGTTCCACGCTCACAATCACGAACTTACTTGAAAGTAGTTTCTCCTGAACATGGCTCTTTGCATGTACATACATATGTAGCAAATCCTTCAGCCGGCAGATACTGAGTGAGCACAATGTAACAATTGTATCAGGTGCAAGCACACATACATACCGTGGCATCGGGCACGGGACCAGCCATGTCGTTATGAGCACCGAACAGTTCATCGCTCCTGTGAGTGTGAGCGGTAGCCTCCAGTATTACACTCTTTCGCTTTGGTTTCTTGGTCCACGTGCCATCGCCGTCCTTGCCTAGACCTACCACCACAAACCCGTCCTCGTCGTCATCATGGTATGTGGGCGAGTACACTGCATCGGCCCCAGAAGTATTGGGGCCATATTTACCTATTTGTGGGCCTTTTAAAGGGCCTGTGGTCATCTGCGGTCTCTCTAGGGGAGGTGGCGTAGCCGGCACCGGAATCAGTACTGGAGGAGGCGATGACAGGTCACTCAGCTTCTTGGTTGCCTTACTGTGGCGCTTGGGAGATTCCACCGCTTTGCAAGAGCTTCGGCTGTCGCTTCGGAGCGTGATCCCAAACACATCATGGTCGTCTATGGTGGAGGATACTGTGCGAGTCTGTGCGAGGGAGCTGGGCCTGGGACTCGATGCCGTGCGCGTGCGCTGGGTTTGGGTGGCCGTAGTAGTTGTAGTAGCAGTAGTGGCCTGTGTTTCTGTGTTTGCATTATAGTTGCTGGCTGTGTTTGTTGACAAGGGTCCTAGGCGGTCTACGAGTGCCGTGTGTCTCATGCCCGAGGATACGGGCGAGAGCGGTCGGTTGAGGTCGGACTGGGAAGAGATCATACTATAGCTTTCGCTGGTGAGACTGAGTTTGGAGAGAAACTTCTCACCACGGTCATCACGGTCACTACGGTCGGCGTCGAATTGGTCGGGCTCTAGATCACTGCAAGAGGTCCTGTGCGAGAAGTCGGTTGGTGGCGGGTGCGGGGTACCCATGCTCTGTAAGGTTATTGCATTAGGACGAGACTCGGATTAGAGGTAGATATGCAATTGGGAGGATAGGAGACAGTTAGTATAGAGCAGAAAGTAAGATTTGTGAAATAGAGAGACTACTAGGTTGTAGACAACTGTATGGCTAGTAAAGTACAGACAGGTTGAGTGCAGGCAAGATGTGCGGTTAAAAAAACAACGCAACTTTCGGTGCAGAAAGCTAGGAAGGCAGAAAGACACTAAAGCCCAGAGCGAAAAAAAGATAAAGGGGTATGTAATTACAGAATAGAGCTAGTGGCGTCATCAAGTCATACTAGGATGCAGAGCCTGCATAAAAATTTGACGAATGTATTGGTTGTTTTGAAACACTCAGTGGTTATAGTTGAATCAGATTGATTAAAAAAAAATCTATCTCGTTGATACCGCACAATCCATAGGCTTGATCACTCGAGCTCAGAGCCGCAACCGTCTAATTTACAGTGATATCTGTTCGCAAGGCCGCCTCCGGTACAAAACTGTTTATGCGATTAAGCGAGGCTGAAACTCTGCTAATATACCTGCGCCTGAAATCCCAATACCCGACCAAACGGGCCTATACCTACACCATCAAACACCTGCAACTAAACTACCAAACACCTGCAACCAAGCGACACTATCTCACAAAACAGGCCTCACACTGCACATACCTGCATGGGAGGAGTATTCGATGCCGTATGCGATTCAAACAGCGGATGCGGTGACAGCTCCACCGGGTCGCCTATTTTCAGCGCCATCTTCAGAAGCGACAGGTCTTGCTTCGGGGTGAGAAACATACGCAGCGCGGGTACCGAGCACGCCGCTGGATGGGCCAACGCACTACTGAGAAGGTGCTGCAGCCCAGCCATGCGTTTGATGATGAAGGTGTTCTTGGTGTTGTCCTTGAGAGAGTGTTTGCCGGGGAGGACGAGGGAGGACTCCCACGTGGGGTTGCTCTGGCGGATCATCTTGTACAGGCGGCGAAATTCACTGTGGCGGTCGGTATGAAAGCGAAAGCCGAAAGTTTGTTTGTATAAATACATATCAAAGTAGATATAAAGATATATGGACGCAGATGTACATAAGTGAATCGCATGGTTGCGAAGTGTTGCGCTTTTGATCAGAGACACCGCAGATGCCCACATAATCAAGTCAGTATACAAGCATCAGAACATATTCGGAGAAAACATATATTCAGAATGAATGATTATTCAGAGAAGCGAAATAAAACCCAACTATGCTACTTAGCCGTGTCCGCCTATTACATATCGGCACGCGATACATTTCTGCATGATACACATATGTGCACAAATCAGAAATCATTCATCACCAGCAGCAGCCGCTTACATTATCTATTCGCATATATCACATCTAATTTCAACCCTCCATCCTGGCCATACTACATTGTAGCACTTCTTAGCCGATCAATACCCCAGGTTAGTTACCATAAAACTAGCCTAGACTCCAGAGCAGATACATTTTCTTTTAACTTTCAATTCCATCCCGTCCGTGTTACAACAGAGCACTTCTTACGGCATTTAACGCACCTGTACCGTCGGCCGACCACCCACACGCGCGACCCTTTGGCCGACAACACGCCATCTGCAGCCATAGAGTCCACACACTCTTCCAGGCGGATCACATATAGGATATAAGGTGTCTTGGTATGCACCAGATAGGCGTTGCATATATTCGCCTTCCACCCCCCGGCGACCAGTTCACACTTCCACGGCGGCTGTTTGCTGCTTGTATTGGGAAAGCCCTCTAGAGCCGCTTCCTCTAACAGATTCTTCAGGGGTATCTTCTCATCCGCCTGCAGCACGCGCTCGTTCACATTCATCCCAGACATCTCTCTGCTGATCTCTGTGCGCATGTCCCAGTCCTTGTTATCCTTGTACGACCCGTATCGAGCGACGCGTACGGCATTGTTGACTGTGGGGCTATCTTCCATAGTGTTGGCCCGCCTGCGTGCAACGGTGTCACCAACGATGCTTCCTGCGCGTGTGCGGGAGATAGCGGACGGCTCCCAAAGTTCGGAGGTGCTCATGGAATCGATGGGCATTGTGAAGGTGTTGGTCTGTGGCGTTGGTTAAAGAGGTGGGGAGATGTGGTACTTGAGCGATGAGATGCGATCATTCCGGCGATTGTGCTTGAATGACAACACATTTACGCGCACACTCATCAAGCACAGGTATCGTTCCACATACTATAATACGCAGACCCTACCCGGCACACCACCTCTTGCACTCACCCGGTACGAGTGCAAACGCAACGCATTAAAACAGCGTCTGGTTCACGCTATGGGCAGGAGACTGAGTATCCCTTGCGCTCTACTCTGAGTACAGCCGCAAACAAGACCACCTGTACAACCCATACACGAATACATCGCAGCTGGCTGCTCATATACACAGCCAAATAGCCAACCAATCATGACCCACTCATACACGAATACATCGCAGCTGGCTGCTCATATACACAGCCAAATATCCAACCAATCATGACCCACTCATACACGAACTCGCACACACACCCGATACGAGGCCGACAGTGACTCGTCAAACAGCTTCCGGTTCACGCGATGGGCCGGGGACTGTCTCTTCCGTGCGCCGGTACTCAGTGCACACGCCCACATCAGATCACTCTGCAGGAATCCTGGCAGGTAGTCGGTCTGCAGCTTGAAGTACACACGGTCCCTCACGACTAGAAGTGCGGAGAAACGGCCGCCATGGGGAACTCTGTGGCTACCGGTGACGCCGTTGCGGCGTTGGTAGCCGGGCTCATGCCTGTCTGTGCGAGCGTGTATGCCTGTTGAGGGTAATAAGTGATCATTTGTTAGCGGTTTGATGTATTGAAGTGATAAGGTACATGAGTACATCTAGAGTATCAGAGAAAGTGGGTTGTACGCTCAAGAAACGGAATTGAATGCGGGGAAACCAGTGACTGCAGCCTATCTCGATACGGAAAAAACAGCCGGTCAAGGAAATGCCTGCGCGAGTGCGTATGTCATGGGTCAGTGATGCGAGATTGATGGTGATGTAAGCAGAGGAGGATATAGGTTCGACTGAAAGTACACACACAAACACACACACACACACACACACATACACACATACACACAT
>NW_014039730.1:2568-3226 GCF_001186125.1 Sphaeroforma arctica JP610 | reverse complement strand
CATACACACAGACACATACACACACACATATACACAGACACAGACACATACACANACACAACACACACATATATATATATATATATATACATAATATATATATATATATATACATATATACATACACAGACACAGACACACATACACACACACATACATATATATATACCCCCGACAACTGAAGGGAACAAGCCGAATACATACAAATATGTAAATAATTCATGTATCCTTATAATACAAGTGTGGATTGCGATGACGCGTAGATTGTACACAACTAAATTTATACGCTCCTCTTACCTATTACGTACACATATATAACTCGTTTACATACTTGAGTCTGTGCCTGGACTTATAAAACTATACGCAAGGAAGTAGTGTACTTATGTGTGGATGTTTCGGTCCTTCGTATTTACTGCATTCGATCGATTAAAACTCGGTGGGATGCATAATGGAATGACAATAGCGGATATACACACGTATTAAGTTTTCAAACTGCATTATGTATGTGTTAAGCATACCTTTCAATTGAGAGCAGGCAGATGAATACAGCTGAAACCATCAATATTTGTCTGTCAGATGCCGAAAATAGCCCGCCGCCACCCTTGTAGCCCCCATGGGTATCGCTCCGAGAGACAAGCATATTATATGTAAAATAAAA
>NW_014039730.1:0-2052 GCF_001186125.1 Sphaeroforma arctica JP610 | reverse complement strand
ATCTCATCTATCATCTTTGTTCACATCAGTACAAATAGAGGGTGCTTGTTAAATCAGGAGGTGGCATACTCAAACTCGCGAAGAGCACAACCGACCTGCAAGCCTAAAGTACTTAATATATTGTACATGTAGACATAGCCCCCTCTAAAAGCGACAGATATAAAGATGCACAAAAAGTACATCGTATCACTACATTATATGGCATACCCTGGTTTGATATTTAGCCTCATAACCCTGGCTTTTTAGCCCAGAGTATGTCCTGATTATATTGGACTCGATCTATTTTTATATTTTTATTGGCTATATATTTTCATTTACACCTAATAAATTTTATAGTCCATTTTGTTCAATATTGAAAATAATTTTCCATTCTACACCTATAAATATATATATGTAATTCATTTTGTGCTAATTCCAATACACTGATATCTAAAGTCCTTTATATCCTTTATGTCCTAATATTTCCATGACACCTAGTTCCGTTAACACCAATATTTTTAGTCCACTTCGTCCTAATCAAATATATTATTCTACACAATATCGCTACAATTGCACACAGGAATTGGGTCAGCGTGGTAGGGTTTTCGTTAATACCGCCGGTATTATTATTATTATGATGACCCTCCATATAGTGTACTTCATCGGCGTAGTTAAAGTACACACACAACATCCTACTATAACGATTTGAAGTGTATAGCTATTTGCACTGTTTCGTGCTTTGCAAGCATCATAGCCGCTAATATATTACAGTATTCTATATCATCCCACGGATCTAATTTATTCTTTCAATTTGATATAAATCAGCACATCCCCGTGGCATATAGTTTCAAGCGGGTGAACTACCAGAACTATCACTTGCATTCTTGTTCGAGATAGCCTTGTTTGTATACTACAACAGACAATCTGAACTGTTCTGTTGTAGTATACAAACCACGGGACTCAGTGCGGATCCATGTATGTATACACACATACATGCACACACGCTTACATGATTAAGGGGGTGGGCATGGGCAGCGTACCAGCCAACCGTCGCTGTTCTTGCTCAGAGGCTTTAATGTTCCTGGCAGCTTTCCCACACACATAGCAACCTACACACACACACACACACACACACACATATATATATATATATACATACGACTACGCTCTCACACACATAATCACGTGGCTATATATGATCTATTGGGCATTAGTTGTCATCGATGTACCTAAAATTCTGGACATATATTGTTAAACCTTAAGTGGTATATCGTCGCGAGATTATACGATATACGATTTCTTGTGTACAAGTATATCAATGTCAATATGAATGTACACGGTGCTGCGGTGGATTCTGAGACCACAAACTCGCCAGCAAGTAGCAGCGCATGTCGTTACTATGCGATGGGGGGCATGTGTTTCTATGGCGATCAGTGCAACTTTGTTCACGCAGGCGCACCTGCAACATCTGGTACCAATTCTAATAAATTGGAGTCCACACCGAACAAAGGCACGACTACTACAGACCCCGACAAAGGGGTATCATACAGCAACCTTGTGAATACAAATTCACACACACACACACATGCACATGCACATGCAGACAATAGTAGTATAAAGAACGAAGGGATGAGTGCAGGGGTAGGGGTAGAGGTAGCGAATACTAGTAGCCAAGCTTCGACTATACCATTATCGGCTTCGACGTCTTCTGGTACACTTATCAGCCAGAATAGTACCAGTTCCTCGACCTCGCGTAAACCCTGTCGGAATATCGCACTACACGGATACTGTAAGTTCAGAGACAAGGGGTGTATATTCAATCATGATCAGTCTTCTCCGCAACACCAGAATCAAAGCCATATGGCACTGACTACGCCAGTGATGAGCTCTGCAGGAAGCGGGATTAGTTATAATACTGTGTCTACTCCAGGGTCTGGGAATCTGAATTCAACCGGTACGCATATATGTAGTATATAGGTAGTTGGCGATTGATGTATAACTAGATGAGTATACGTAGGCTTCCATATTTCGTATTGATTTCTATTAAAATAATACTAATGGTAGTATTAATAT
>NW_014039731.1:37989-39707 GCF_001186125.1 Sphaeroforma arctica JP610 | reverse complement strand
GTGTGTGTGTGTGTGTGTGTTGTGTGTGTGTATAGTATATATTATATATATGTGTGTNTATATATATATATATAATATAGTGTGGTGTGTGTATATATATATATATATATATATATATATTGTATATATGTATGTATGTATATATTTTGTATATATGTATGTATGTATGTATGTATGTATTTTGTATATATGTATGCATGTATATATTTTGTGTAGACCTGTGTATATATGGACGTATTTTCATCAATACATACTATTTATGTAGAATTTCTTTATACGGCACTGGTGTCAATAAAACTATTATCCACTTCAGGCCCAGTTTCCTACCAGTCTCATACTTCTACTTTTTCGAGTTTACTTTGCTTTAGATGTAAATAGCGTGATTTTAGCCCATTTTTTGCACTTGTTGTATTAGTTCTTTTTCGGTCTCAGAGGAGAGGTCGACGTATGTTAGACACTAATAATGTCAACTGTAAAATCATGGGCGAATCCGAAGCAATAGCTAAGACAGAGAACGCCTATATACATATGTCTAACTGCTAACATATGTCAAGCCCTGAAGACCGACAAGGAACTAACATAAGTGCAACAAATGGGTTGTATCCGCGCTACAGTATATAAAATTTAAGTCGAGCGCTTTCAGCCGACAGCTAACAAACAAACCGGCAGAAAACAAACCCATCTCACAAGTGCTTCAAATCACGCTAATTACATTAAAACACCTATATTTAAGCAAATCAAACTCGAAAAAGTCTAAGAATGAGACTGGTAGGAAACTGGGTCTGAGATGGTTAATGATTTTATCTTCACCAGTGCCGTATAAAGACATTCTATATGGTACAGACATGTGTAAACAAATCCTGATGTAAAATTTCCTTCCATATCAGTTAGATCTCCCAATCAGCAGCCGAGATGTGAAAATCGCGGGCTTTTTCGTAGTAGGCAAAAAGACCACCAGAGAACCCCAAAGGTTCTTGTTGGACCTCCTGTTGTTGCGTGTATTCAATAAGAGTATATACTTGGTCTATACTTGGTCTACGGACTAGCATTCCCATCAATTGTAGTAAGTGTTCAGTATTGAATCTGGTATGCAGTAAGAAGACTGCCCTGGATGGTTCGTGTTTTGTTAGTTGCATGTTCGCAGGCACATTATCAGAGTTGAAGGATGAAGAGAACCTCGCTGCGTACCCCAAAAGGTGAACGCAGCAAGCTCGAGATAAAGATGACGGACACGGTGCCCAAGGTATGGACAACAGATATCATGTATAAAGATTATTTTATGTGTATATAACGACGCAATCGATATACTTGTCAATTTGTTTAAGTACCTCTAACTCATTATAGTTCTGAACACGTACTTTGCATCGTTCGTTCTACTGGTTCGTTCAATATGGCTTTCTGCCATTGACTACAGGTTGAAACTATTTGAGTATATATTTATGGTTTCCCACTATGTATCTCGATAATATGCATTTGTAGAAGGATAAGATGAATTCACTTCAATTAGGGCTAATCATGATAGCATCCTAGGAAGTATAGCCTTTTTACGGCCCTCAATCTGTTTTCATTCCGATGTGCACGACTCCTAAATCTAGTTCGGGCGAACACACATGCGTAAACCAAGTACAAATACATATACGTATTTCAAGTATAGAATTTGTACTGCTGTTCTATTATATATATATATATAGATGTATATATATATATACATATATATA
>NW_014039731.1:28909-36868 GCF_001186125.1 Sphaeroforma arctica JP610 | reverse complement strand
GTGTGTGTGTGTGTGTGTGTGTGTGTGTGTGTATATATATATATATATGATATATGTATATATATATATATATATATATATATAATATATATATATATATGTCTGTGTGTGTGTTTGTGTATATACGTGTGTGCATGTGTGCGTGCATGTGCTGGGTGGTTGTGATATATCGGTCATCGATGCTGCGTCGTCACTGTTGGTCAACTCTCGTGGCTTTATCTGCACGATGAAACTGGGAGTGCAAGTACTAGAATACTCATGCTTATGTATTCGACTGCATCATTCCACGCCACACAGAACCAGCGGGATTTCTTGTGAAATCTAGGAGCGCTTTCCACAGAACCCCTACAGCAAAGAACAAGCCCGGGTCGGTATTTAGTCTGTTTGACAAAGCTGATACAATCACCTTCCAACAACCGCACGAAGTCAAGAAAGCTACAAGTGCTAGTAACTCTACTGCTGTGGGGTCTATTAAAGATGAGCACGTGTTTCAGGTATGGTTGTCAGTATTGCGACATGCAATAGTTTACGTACATAGCTGTTGAGCGGGCATTCTGGTCTGTAGGTACATGTTAGCTTCGCCGGTCATTCTGGTACGCTCTAATCTGGGCAATCGAACGGAGCCACTAAATCTATAGGTGCTGATGCCTCCACCGCGCTAAGCCTTGCTATGACTGATCACATATTTATAGGCCAAGACATGCATGCGTAGGATGTGTTCGTTCAAAAATTCGATACTACCTCTGTTTGAAAAATTACACATTAATTCGGAGCAGGTTCAGACTGTCCACTCTCCTTTACATGTCGTTTTGTGTGGTGGGCGTGATGTGATACGTATTAATAGATATCTCTCTATTGCGTGCATAGGAGTAGTAAATTTGGGCTCACAAGTGCAGGGTCGAATATACTACGAATGCCTCCCAGATATATAGGCTTAGATGAACTGTGGTGCGGCAATCAGTGCACCATATAAGAATGCTCAGCGTTTCCCTTCAACTCGGCACAATCCCTCAAGCGAACAACTGGAAGGTTCTGATACCAGCGGTAGATGCAATTTTCACTGAGATATGTATTGTTGCCAACAAAAAAAGAAATACAGAAAGCAAGACACTGCGTATCAAATGCCGAATGTATATACCACTGAGAAGGCAGACCACTCTGTACAGCGACCGTATCCATGTGCAAGTGTGTGCTGTCATGTCGCAACTCACGTTTACCTGTTCCTCTTGTCTTATCCGATGCGCGATGGATGACGACCGCAAAGGTGCCTGAGCCGCGCCCGCCAGCCGACACTCTGTGCGTGGCACAACCCGAATTGCCCAGGTAAGGGCGTGTTATACTATTGTTGTACATACTGATCTTTCGTTTATTGTATATATCAATGTTCTTGACAATACTTTTATTTATGTCTTGCTTAATAAGGTTAAAGCATCCTGAAATCTGCAGTAATCGTCATGGATGGGCATGGGCATTGTGCATAATGAGCTGATCCACTGGTCTGAGTCTTAGTGTGTGTAGTCACGCGGAGTGTGAAAGTACCCATATGTGTATGTAGCATCACTCTGATATTGACTTTGTGTTGATGCTATACATTTGCAAGCCTTGTACTCGCTCCAGTAGCATTCCCGATGGGCCCCATACGCATCCTACAACCACAGTTGCCCAGTAGATTGTGGTTCGCGATCCACTTTGGTGCTGTATCCGAACTCGCACAGGGGTGTCTGTAACGCATGGCAATTTAATGTTTGGCATATTTATGTTGGTCTGTAAATAGGCTATGTTCGTAGTGTGATATCAGTCTTGTATAAGATCTGTCACGATTGACAAAGCTCGAATTCTGTGTGGTAGATCCGTCTACGGTGAGAAGTGTTATGCTGTTGATGTTCGCTAACTTACGACTGTATTCACATCTTGCAGTGGACAGTCAACTGCCGCACTATGGCAGCGGGGGCCTGAACAGAAACCCTCCAACTCAATGGTGATTGATGGCGTTTGTTTTTGTTTTGCATTCCATTGTTTTGGGTTGCTCAACTGCTTGTGGAAACGTATTGCTGGTGCCTCAGGTTGTCGCATGGCTCCTGTCACGTGTGGCGTGTTTGTCATATTCAATGTGCGATATCATTCCGTTGTGTGTTGGTGAACGCATGCGTGGAGTGTAGATCTCATGATGTATCTGTTGTGTGCTTTGTCAACTGTCAAAGAGTGCAGGGGTTGAGTCTATTGTTATCTCAAGTGGTTTGCCCTGGCGTATGCTGTACTTGCTTTGATTTTGAGTCCGTATATCTAGCGTAACATGCATCAGGTGTGTCGTCTCCTGAGCCAACGGATTGCCCGCCACTCTACTGGCAGAGAGTTGTTGGTTTGCCTTACACATACAAAAAGAGTGACTATCACCTCCTGTTCTCCAGTACATATGTGCATTGGTTTCATGCTAGTGTTCGAGGCTTTCGATGCATATATACCACTCTGGCAATGTAACCTATCCTTGATGCGTACCGGATTATGTTGAGAGTGTGGTCCCGAAAAAAAGTCTACTGCTAGTGATATATATATAGTGCATTTTCTTGAATTTCCCCTTCAAACTTGGGCAATAAGGCGAGTGTATGCATAAACATATCGATTTCTGTTGTGCCCAGCTCTCTCCATTCCCAAAAGTTAATCTCTGAAAACTTTCACAATGTAAGCCCCCGAATTCCGCATTGTGCCGTGTGCCCGTACCAGGATCGACTAATTCAAATACAGTGAAACTCTCGACCAAAAAGTCACATACTGTACGACCTTTGACTACCGGGAAGGTCTCACTAATATATTCCTATTCTTTTCTATACAACCTTTGACTACCAGGCAGGTTCACTAATATATTCCTATTCTTTTTTGAAATCCTTACAGCTCTTCCTCCTTCCAAGTGCGAAGTCGGGGCCAACCTATCTTAGAAGACAACATGGTGAGATTTCGATTGCTGCCTCTAGCTCTAATATCTGGTGGTGTGCTCAAGTGATAAGTAACGTCTGCTGTGCTAATTCTTAATTTACAATGTATGTATACTCATACATGTGCATTTGTTTGTGTGTATAACCACTAATAATTGCTGATACTTCGTGATAGGTGCCACTCCTCGAACTCTGGCATTAACTAAGGCGATGGAGACCCCAGCTCCCGTGGCAATGCCCAGGAAACGGATGCGAAATTCTGTCAAATCACACAAAACAGTATGTCTGATGATTATACATCGCTGCTAGACCTTACCATATATGTGAATCTGTATACCTACTGTGAATACCCCTAATCCGTGTCGGGATAATTAGGTATCTCTTCGCCACAAGCGTGTTGGAAAGCTCGTCGGATACACTCATATCTCTGGAATGGTCGACATTTCCACACACTCGTTTGATTCTGATCACTGATGTGTCTGCCATCACAGACAGTGAAACCACCCACCGACTGGTCTCTTCATTCGGTTGCGAGATTCACCAGCGCACACAACTTCGAATGGTGCCGGAGATTAAAGAGTCATATACACGTATGTTATGCATTGTATGTAGTGTGTATGTGCTGAGAGTCTGACAGAAGTTATGGTGGAGACTGTATCCACTGTTGTGTGTGTGTGCATACAAAGTGTTGTGAGTGGGTATCCGATACACAAATGATCAACCATATATGTTATAATACGATACCACCTCCGGTTGTGTGCGTCATATCAACCGTATATGTTATAATACGATACCATCTCCAGTTGTTTGCGTCATATCAACCGTATATGTTATAATACGATACCATCTCCAGTTGTGTGCGTCATATCAACCATATATGTTATAGTACGATACCATCTCCAATTGTGTGCGTCATATCAACCATATATGTTATAATACGATATCATCTCCAGTTTTGTGCGTCATATCAAATATATATGTTATGATACGATACCATCTCCAGTTGTGTGCGTCATATCAACCATACATGTTATAATACGATACCATCTCCAGTTGTGGGCGTCATATCAACCATATATGTTGTGTGCGTTTTTTGCGTCGTCCTGAGTGTTGGTCGACAATTTTCTCGTGTGTATGTGCTTGTTAACTTGTCGAATTGCAACACGAGCGTCAAAATCAGCTCAGTCTGAAACAGTGCGAAAGCACAGGTATACGCCTACAGGTTCAGCACCCCACTCCGGCCGTTAGAGTGTCGAGTAATTTATATTCAAGAAGGGAAGTTTACTATAGTTGTGCTTGTGTTCACAGTCGTGGATTCGTCGGGTTTTCATAGCTAGGCCTATCACGTCTATCTCATTGCTCTTACGTTTTGGTGTGTTGTTGTCGCACTCACATACAGCCGAGAGGACTGTCCAATGCCCTTCGCTGTATCCATGATGAAGACCTCCCAGACGATCTGCTCCACTCCACGCCAGAGGTTCGTATTTGACTTGATGCGTATATGTGCTGCAACAAGTATCGATGGATGCATGCATCGGCGCACATCCACACTTGTGTAAAGATTTATGTGTCCAATGTCACCTACTTAGCAGAGTAGTGTGGTTTAGGGTTTTAGCTGTTACGTTTCAGCATAGAGATCAGTGTTCAGAACGCTACTGGGTGTGCTGCGTAAATCATAGATTCGCATTGCATTTAAGGGCGAAAATGGAGTTGCTGTGTGTGTATATCGTGAGATACCGGTGGTGATATGCTAGGGACAATTTCTTTAATATATATAGCTGTACAAACAGATACATTTATACTTGTTGATTTATCCTATATACATAAATGCAGAAGTACGTATACTACAATGAAAGCTATTTACGTTATTGAATTGGGTTACAAACGTAAAACGTAATTATACGAACTTTACAACACGCCATTCCAAGCTTTAGCGAGCTTCTGTATATTTTCCCCCTGTAAAGCAAGTCCACGATTCGTCGATATACACACGAATCCGACCGCCTCATCACTTACATACACAGCTGCAACCACTTGTGCGCACACATATAAACACACATACACGCACACATATACACACACATACACGCACACATACACACACATATATAAACACACTTAAACACACGCACACGCACACATATAAACACACATATAAACACACCTACACGCATACGCACGTTCGCATCTAGATGAAAAGTATCATCTTTGGCTTTGGAACATCTATCGCCTCGTGCACTCCACTACGTATAGCACTACCCAAAGTTTTGTTAGCTGGCGAATCCGGGCCTATGCTGAAAAGCAGAAGCCTGTGCAAAACTCAGATATGCACAATGTGTATCTGTAGCGTGCGTTGAGACCAAAGTTACAAATCTGAGTACCATCCTTCCTCACCTTCAGCCATGAGTTATTTTTTCGGACCTTTCAATGTGTGCATCAATTTGGCTTTGTTTGATTAACGAGAAGGTGATCATTCTCCCTACATCGCTACTTCATATTATCATCTACCAGTGTTACGTCTGCATTTTGTTTTGTCCAGGATGTAGTCAGCCTCCACGACCGTGCCTGTGCTGAGCTGCAGAAGGCCATGATATACTGGGAGTTCAACCCCCCCCACTACAGAGGAAAGCGACCGTGGGGATACCCAAACAGCTTTGTATGTGTGCGTATGTCCCAAATATATATATATATATATATATATGTGTGTGTGTGTGTGTGTGTGTGTGTGTGTGTATATATGCGTCTAGACGACTAATTTGTAGAGATAAATGTGTTAATTATATCTATATACGTCCCACTCTTGGTTTAGTATATTATAACTCTATGTGGAATTGGTGCTGCCTCTCCAACTGCAGTGAACGACAGCTAGAATTCAATACGCCGACCTGTTGTACTGCTTGATTTCTATTATATAGTTGGTGCAAACGGATGTGGTGAACGTCATGTGTCTTACATATATATATATATATGTGTGTGTGTGTGTGTGTGTTTTCGGACAATGTGTGTGCTGTTGTGCGTGTGTATGCGTTGTGTGTCAACACGATAAGTATTTTGTTTATGGTTACCTTGTTAGTTTTGTGGCTATTAGCTCCTTGATTCTGTGGGTGAATGCGTTGAAATGAGTGTTGTGCGGAAAACGTGTTTCGAAAGTTTGACCAAATTATCAGGGCGGTTGCATTTATTATCATCGTCGATTTTCCTGTTTGAAATTTTATTGCTTAAGGGTGTAAGCTATTTAAAAATGAAACATTTCATATGCGATATAGGTATATTGCACCCACTCGCGCGTATATCCGGAAACAAGTCTGCTCAAAAACACTGAAAACAATTCCGATTGCTCTACCGTTTTCCACGGCAATGCACACACCAAAGTCTGCACTGCTTTGGTTTTGGTATGTATTCAGA
This sequence comes from Sphaeroforma arctica JP610, assembly GCF_001186125.1. Classification (NCBI taxonomy): domain Eukaryota; class Ichthyosporea; order Ichthyophonida; genus Sphaeroforma; species Sphaeroforma arctica. The sequence continues at coordinate 30,533 of NW_014039731.1, read as the reverse complement.
TGTGCACCACAAGTGAGCGTACGATCCAATTGCCTCTAATACGAACTTCTCACTCCTATAACATTGGCCGGCCACCAGCGAGGCGAGTCTGTGCTCATTGTATGAGCAGATGCAAAGCAAGCTGTGTCCCTACTTCTACGTGAAAGCCAAGGTAAGGAAGGTTTGGTTTGTACAGCTATATAGACATGCTTATATGCCAGTATGTGAGTATATATAACCACGCCTATATGCTAGTATGCGAGTAATAGAGTATCATTGTATATACTCAAATACATGCTTTGGGTTTTGCGACAACTTACTCAATACTATGGCTATACGATGTCAGATTCATCCGATTTCAAATACACCAATACCTTGCACATTCATGTAGTTGACCTTGATGTGTCATACAAAATCCCCTAAAGCATATACTTCGATGTCGCGTTGGCATCCCAATACCAATCATACCTTCCGTCTGTACCATTCACATACCTCTCGAGCTAAGATCACTACCTGCACAATGCCACATACACTACTAATCGATTTGTTCTCATTCTCTGGCACGTCACAAGCACGCGCACACACACTGTTACCCCTCCCTCTGCGGAGAGCATGAGTGTGACTATTCTGTGTTGTTGTTTTTTCAGTGCTTACACTCTCTGTCAAGGGGCATCCACAGTATAACGTAGCGGAGAATGCGAGTGTAAGCCTCTATCCGTTCATCTCAGCTGTCCCACTCTCCTGTGTATAGGCGTTCACGATGTTGTTATTCTCACTCTCCTGTGCATAGGCGTTCACGGTGTTGTTTATCGGGGAGGAATTGGGTGGCTGTGCCCAACGGACTGCGCGGGTGTCGTCCTCTACACCTGGGCTGCGGTCGCTGCTGTCAGAAGAAGGCATCACCTTCCATATGCCCGTAAGTGAGGTTTGGGGTGTCACTGGACCAGTTTATACAATGAGGGCAATAATGCTCATGGGCACACCAGGGGTTATAATCGCTACCAGATTGGAAAGTGAGCATATGTTGGTATTGTATATTCTGTATGTTTCAATTCTGAAGCTGCATATATATTGAGCACAGATAGATTGGAATGTGAGCGTATGTTGGTATTGTATATTCTGTATGTTTCAGTTCTGAATCTGCATATGCATTAAGCACAGATACGTCGCACAGAGGAGCATGTTCACGCACCCGAAAGCACATGTGTATTCAGATCGAGATTTCTAGTCTCGCTCTCATCACAATAAGGCTCTCTATGCCGTACAAAACAGGTACATGATCCTATATGGTCACCAATGTATAGATACGATACGATTTCACCCGTGCTATCACACTATTGGTTTTTCCCGTGCAATGGCATTGTATACTATGGAGCGGAGTGTGATACGTGCGTATGTTGTGTGTATATGCATCTAGTGATAGTCCCTTGAAACATTTGTCGCACATGCATCACTCCTTTCGCTACTACTGCCGTGCAGTAAATTGCCTTCAATTGTCTATGGTGGTAGAGGTATTAGTGTTGGTGTCGTGTCTATCTGCGGACACTGTCAAATTCTTGGTATCAGGCACGTGTGTATTTGCACACTCACACGAAGTCATCGCTCCGAAACAGAGCATATATAGACGTATGTATGTATGCATATG
>NW_014039731.1:24411-27327 GCF_001186125.1 Sphaeroforma arctica JP610 | reverse complement strand
TATCTGTATCTAAAACTCTTTTACTTTCATATCCTGCAGATTACCCGAAATCGAGTGTTGGCTCTGAAGAGTTCCTCCGCAGATGCGGAGTTCCGGTTTGAAATCGAAGGGCCTATTATGCCCTTGTGCTTGACGCGTATCATTGACCTCTTCAACGTCACACAGAGAGGCACCTTTGGCGTGTCTCTCTCCCCTTTCAACAACTCCAAGGTGCGCACTTCTCCTTATTGGAGAGTTTAGAAATACTGTATTTGTGTGTCTATCCAGTGTGTGCTTGCATCTCGATGTTGGAATATATAGATTTAGTTAAGTTCGGATCGCAAACCAGGGCTATTACGATATTGTTTGGCCCCCATTCAGCGATGTTAAATAAGTCTCGGTCGAGAATGCATATATTACGATACTTGTACTTACTTGTTCACAAAGCAGGTACTCGTATGCATGTTGATGCATCACCACGTTAACTAGGGACAAGCGCATTGTCGCTCAGATTCCTTTGAATATGTGCGTACTTGCGTTTTTGTGGCTGGTGCATGCGTGCGGTGTGGCTCTAAATATGTACGCCATCGCCACCTCTGTTCTACTTTCTCGGTGATTCCTGTAATTATCTAGGCTGTAGAATTATCTACTGTTACTGTCAGATATGTTGTGTGTCCAATTTTAGCTTGAACCCAATTCTAAATTGGCGGAAGGATTCGCCTGTGTTCCGTATTGTAAAGTTCTTTAGACCCCCGTGAGTCATGCATTCATCCCCGCTTCTCAATCCTCAATATCACTGAACAAATTCCCAGCCAGGCCCGTGCCCACTATGGTCAGGTCTGATAGCGATACAGTAAGGCATCCATAGCTCTGGCTTAAAGTGACATGTACTATAAGTGTTACTAACCTGTGTACCGTCAATGAGAACTCATTTTATTTCTACGCATCACGTTCCTGACTCTCCCGCAGGGGGTCAATGTGCATCCTATGCCGTCAGAAAGTGTTTCCACTCAAATGGTGCCGAATCCGAAAGCACTGTAAGTATCGCTTTTTAATGTGTGTCATGGCTGTTTGTGCAAGTATCCGTCTTCTTTCTATAACATCAAGCACAACAACTGATAGGGAGGACAAATGTAATGCAAACAGTCGGTATACATGGAATATTTGCCTTCCCGTGGTGCATGGGTGTGCAATGGTTGATTGTTATTTTTGAATGCTGTTACAAATCAGCTATACAAAAACATGTGTACAGAAATAGTAATCTCACCCATATAGGTTCATCCGAATACAAATTCAGATGTATGTATATGTGTGTTTATACTAGTTCTATATTGCATATCTTGTAAGTACAGATGTTGGTATTTCTGACCATCTTGTTGCATCGTCCTACGCCAGTGTTTTCCAGCCCATTTTTTTTTCATTGCAAATCAAAACCACAGCATATCAGACAAATTCTCGCAACTTCAATACTATATTACTTCTTCCCCCTTTGCGAACTAACAGATAGCCCTTCGCCTGCCCTAGAGATCATAGTACTCTATAGCCTTGACAGCTCACTGCAATTTAGTACATGTGCCGATGCCAAATTTCTTATAATTTATACTTACTTGGCATTCGAACATTTCAGACCGCCACATATATAGATACGGAGGCGTGGGCAATTCATAAGAAATCTCTCTGTATTTGTACAGAAGTTGGAGCACGATGGGCTGCATCGACTGCTGTGTGTTTATAAATATACAATCACGATGAACGTGCATCCAACTTATAGGTACATGTACAGCTATACCATATGACTCATCTCGCTTCCCACTTATATACTATACGTCAGCTTACCGAAATTTCAATCAGAGGAACTAGACGAATTGGCGCATAGCTGTGGTGTGACACGGAGAGAGCTCGATACACTCACAAAGCCCCCTTCAGCACAACTCACATCCGTCAGGAGAATACAGAAAGAATCGTCGTCATCTCCATATGTCTGGTGGGCATCGTGACGGCTATCAAACGGCATGTAACCTAATAAACAAACATCCGAACTGTACTCATGTGTGTTATTTGAAGTATCTACAGATGCAGACCTTTCGCCGGATTGTGACGTGGAATGATCTCGGTACATCAGACGAAATACTATAAATACTATGTATATTGTCAGGTGTCATTTTGAGATGGCTATGATTTTGGGCGCATTGTCATCAAAATGGGAGCATCTATTGAGATAAGGTTTACGACGTGATACGAAAATAATAAAAGATTTTTAAAAAATGAGGGAAAAGTGTCAGATTAAAAATCTAGTATGTAATTTCCAAGATAATTCCGATAATATGACACACCGCATAATAAAGTACATATGTCGTATATTGGCTTATCGCGGACATCAGTGCTGTGCTTTCACACCTCTCCTTTTTGACATCACTTTTACATTTTTCGTGTGTCGGCCGAAAATGTTAAAAATGGAGACGAAAAGCTCTAGAGAGAGAGAAAAGATGAGATCAAAGGTTATATATCGTACTTCGTGCAGATTATCTGGAGACTGGTGGGTGTGATAGATATATTCCGAATCGATCTTTACACTCTGCTCAGCCAGATATGTTCAGATTTTTAAAGCACAAGCATAGAAAACAGTGACACAGTAACTTGAGCCACGCGCATCGCATCGCTGCTATCCGTGGTTAACCGTCTCCTTAGTGAGGTGAAGGTTTTAACTTTGAGTTTCATATATGTACAACTTGGTATGTTGTGATGTATAAACTGAAGTACAGCTCTCGTACACAGTTTGAATTCGCGAGCATGCAAATATACATTCACTCAGTAACGCTTCAAAGACTGCGCTACTATCTATGAAGTTGTGCGTGTTCCCACAACAGAACATAAGGCGGACGAAGCTGAAATGGCATAACATAACTTGAAATATTTGGAATGTTAAAATATGTATTG
>NW_014039731.1:20544-23357 GCF_001186125.1 Sphaeroforma arctica JP610 | reverse complement strand
TACATTAATATGTAATAGTATATATATATATATATATATATTTATGTGTGCGGATAGATGACTATCCACTCACAATTTTTTTTGATTGTCAATAAGGCGAATGCACGTCCTACCTCGAAAGACGACCAGAAATTACAGTATTTACTTCTTAAACACACGAGCAATTTGTTAATATTTGTCGTTAGAGAACACAAATCGCGTCTATTTTCTTCTATGAACGCCTGCAGTTGTGGTCGCCCGGATAAGCTCTTGTTATGCTGGCTGCTCTATTTGTTCATGAATGGACATGCACGTAGAACCCCAATATAACTACACCAATGACAGACTTGTGGGTGGCAAGTAAAGTCACTCAAATGGAGTTACGTCTGTATGTTGATGTGATGGCTGGAGAATGGAGATTTTAAGTTTGATAACCAGTCGAGTGTCGGATTGTAATGCGACTACTGTTCTGTAGCTGACCCACAGGCTAATGAATCTCAAATTAAGGCAATACACCGGCTTAATAACGTACACTTCGTAACACGGACTCGTCACACAACTAACTTCTATTATATCCGACCCGCCTTCACAGGCACTCAACGGCCATATAGTGTACCTTCAGAGGCACAGACTGATCACCTCCGAGTCTGCGTGCGGCTAGGCTGATGTCATGGCCAGCCACAGTGATTCCAGTGCCAACAACGAGTGCCTGAGAAGCGGACAGGCACTTGCAGATGCTCTCGTGGCTCTGGTACAGCCTGGAGTGGAGGCCGATGAAAATCAGGCACTGGCCCGTTCCGATTCAGGGCACACGGAGCCGATTTTTAAGGTAAGCTGAGCAGGTTGCTTTTTGTTGGGTGTGTTAGTGTAGGTAGATTTTAGGAACGAATGCGAAGTAGGCGGGAGCTGCTATTTGTAGTTCTGGGAGTCGGTGTAGGTAGTGAGGATGACGGGTATGACAGACGAAGAAATAGTTGAATGTGTGACTATACTTAACCATTAGAGTGAGAAACTATGGTATCTTCTAATATGGAAATGTAGGCATGGATCTCACAGACAGCCTAAAACAGAGCGTACATATGGCGTTGGCTGGCAGAGTTTAAAATGTATGTGAAGGAGTGTATCTGTCAATTGCTTGTGTCGTTTTGTTTTGTATATATTCCTATTAGAATCAACAGCTTCATCAATCCTTTACAACAAAATAAGGTGCAGACAACCTTATTCTTTCATCATGTCCTGACTGCAGTGAACTTATATAATGAAAGAGCTCTGGCATAAGTGGATTCCGCATTATGATCTTTTCTTCCCTTGTTTTGAGTGATGCATGCAAATTTCAAACGTGTTTGTAGCAAAAGAATACAAGTTATCCGCCATGTACCGACATGCTATATTTGGTACAGCCTACAACAGCTTGAACAGGTGTACAGTACTTTCTCAGGAGAGCTATCTTCGATACTTTGCATCTTCCCGTATTTCTAGTTCAAAATATCGAAAGGATTTGCTAATATGCATGCCTCCTTACTTCATACTTCAGAAATGCAACCCGACGAAAACACAGACGGATTTCACTCGACGCAAAAGTCACATTGAAATGTTTGCGGCAGTCCCAATGTTCAATGATGATCAAGGTATGTCAGGTAAATTTGGATTTGAACAGCTAAGCTGCAGAAAAAGGTTGTGCACACGTCGTCTAAGCTTCAAACGAGATAAAAATATGTTAGACATATAATTTAAGTATAGTACTAATGTGGTTATAAGTGTGGTGGGAGTTCTCCCAGTTATATTTTATTCACAAGGTGACGTTAGATAAAATCGGCTGCAATTCATTGCAACAGACTAATTGCTTGCGCTCAGTAGTTGTATATTCTTCGCTTGATTTCATATATATGCCAAGTTATAGTGCCTGATTATAGCGAAATTTGATAGACACATAACCCACCCAAACAGACAGCGTAGTATTACATGTGGCTGTGTGCAATCTTTCTGATCAACCTCTATGCTCGCTTGCAAATATTTCATCGTTGAAGTAGGCGAATCGTCGCGGCTTGACGAGTGTGACTCCACCACGGTGCCCACTCCCTCGAGATACATGTCCGTCGACGACATCCGCGAAGAAGATGAGGACGAAGGTGACGAGGTGTCAAGTGATGAGAATGACAGCAAAAATGACACCGGCACCGACACGGACATGAAGCAGAGTAGTGTGCGCAACCAAGGTACCGGACGAATGCTCAGCCACGCACACAGTACTGACTCCACTGAGAGTTGCGTGAGTGAAACTGGCAGCGACGGGGAGGGTGCCTCGCGCTCGCTATTGACGATGCAAAGGGCCAGGCTGAATTGTTCTATAAATAGCACAGCCATTGATAAGATCGACGCAGTCCCCGGTGACCAAGTTAAAGACGACCAATCAGGTGCGACTTATACAAACGTTGGCTCAGAGAGTGAGCTCAATATGTCCTCTACACAGAGACGATTGCGAAGTCCATCGAACCCCCGACCCATCTCACCAACCGACTTTACCTCACGCTTCTACACCCCTCCCCATCCTGGAAATTCCACGGCGCTTAACCCGGGTTCGCATGCATACACAAAGCCTCCTCATCCACATTCTCGTGGAGCGCGCAGTGTCAGTGTAAATAGTAGTAGTGGGGCCTTTCGTGTACATAATAGTCTCAATAAGGGCTGGGCGGGTAAACTCATGTACAGGAGTGGACGTAAGCGGGGGGTGAGTGTTGGTAGTGCTTGTGGTGATGGTGCAACAACACTATACCCGGGTATGTCAATGTGTGCAAAGTGCTTCTGGTGTAAAGTATACTCACGTACACGAATAT
>NW_014039731.1:0-19396 GCF_001186125.1 Sphaeroforma arctica JP610 | reverse complement strand
GGTGTGTGTGTGTGTGTGATATATATGTACATGTATATATCTATATATATATATGTGTGTGTGTGTGCGTGTGTGTGTGTGTGTTTATGTGTGTGTGTGCGTGTGTGTGTGTGTGTGTGTGTGTGTGTATATATGTGTGTGTGTGTGTGTATTAGAAGTCAAAAGACTGATAGATTGAAGGATGTGCTGTTTTCAGTCCAGTTATCGCTACTTTTACCATGGCTATACATTCAACTCCGTACATGGTCTTTTTGACTACCTAAACAAGCTGTTTTGACTTGTAGTATTTATTCCTCACATCCATCCGTCAAGCTTCAACAGATATATGTCAAACACTTTACAATACTCATAGTAATCATCTTCATTGATCCTTATACATCCACAGTGGCTTCTACTGTTAACAGTCGAAGATCCAGCCTGAGCAACTCGCCTGGACAATCACCTAAGTCGCGCAGTAGAGGTCACAGCATAAGTATGTACGAACATTGTGCGTGCAATATTTCTCTCCCTGTTCATACGCAATAACCCAAAATTTTGGAAGTGTTATTCTCCCAATTAACGGGAGAAAACAATACAAGTATGCATCTCCACTTCTCAAACACCATATTGGCACAGGCGGTGGTGTTGGATTGTTGCTTCAGCACTTGGGCGCAGCGATGAAAGGGGCGGATGGCAAACGAATCCCAACAAAGGTATGTTAACCCGGTTCCATCTTGCAGTTAGATCTGCGTCACTTAGTGATACTGAGTATACGACTACCACACATACTTCTGTGCTGCAGTTGTGATCGGGGGAATGTCATTGTCGTTACCAACTTTATTTTTCGAAGTTCTTTTCTTTCGAAGTTCTTTTCTTTGCTCTGAATGTAGTTTATATTGACGATAGACTTAAGGGCCAAATATATTGTGATGATATCCAGTGGAGCGGTAAAATCGCACGCTAAAAGTTTAATTTAAGTTTGTGATATGCTACAAAAAATGAATACCCTCAGAGCTCTCATACTTTAAATGGTGTAGTTACGAGTTTCTTTTATATTACCTTACATACTTTTCAAATTGCGTACCTCTTACGTACTTTACAAAACGCCCCAAAACAATATTTCGACAGTCATAGGGCGTTTTCAGTGGACGCTGTACACTTTTGCACGAGACTGTTCAAATCAAGAAATGCAGAAGTATATATTGTCAGCAGCAATAAATCAGTACATTCCTTTTCTTTACACAAAACAATTCTTACACTTAAGCTGTCGTACTCGACGCAACCGTAGTTTATTAAATTCCTTTTGTTGTTGGAGATTGTCCGCTGGTAGTCAAAGCTTAGTGGGCATTCACATAAAACACCCAATAACGTTTACAAGTCAAGTTAAGATCGAATGACAACCACACTTTAAACAATCACACCGATTTATGGCCCAACATGTGAATACTATATTACCCTTCCTCCCCGCTGCACACAGGGCAAAATAACAGGACATACTTCTGATGATAGTGATGGTATCAAAGCCTTGTCTGCGAAATCAAGCGGTGGCTCGTTATCAAGTACGTCAGCAATGTCAGCCGGCAGTAGTACGGGAACGGACGCAAGCGACGACACAGAAAAAATGAAGCTCAGACCCATGCCATCGGACACTACGAAGAAAACACTGTCACATACATTCGCCAGTATTCGCAGAGCGGGAATGAGAAACTCCAGCAGCAGGTACACTATATCGGCGTATCTACACCCTCCCTCCAGTGTGGTGTGCGGGTATCAGGCTAGTGCATGGAGTAGAAGAATAATGAGAAACGGTCAGCATGTGGGTGTTTTGCATACCTGTATGATTAGCATCCTCGTCACTTCCGATTCTGTGCTGCAGAAGGGGTCCTATCGGCGTTGTCGATACACTTTGCTTGCCTGGAATGCAAAAAAGTTTATTCGTGTATAGAAATACCTGCCAACGCGGTTTGTGATTAGAATATTTATCAGCAAATCAGTCTCACAATGTAGGACACTTTGTTGTGCGGTCTTCTTTTACATAGATACATGATCTTCTGGGCTTCGCGTGGTATGAGACATCTGGTAGGGACAACGTCGTTGTCTTTGCCAGAAGATCTAGCATCTAAGTTGAACGTCTATAGTCACTATGGCATATGTATCGCAATAGTATCAGTCCCCACTAGCATCACAATTGAATCACACGAGCAGTGGCAATAGCCGCATCAACATGAAGTATGGAAACGCTTGCTATGTGCCTGATCGCTGTTTTCACACTTCCTTTCCGTTCGCAGCGCAACCTCGTCGATGGCAACTTCTGGTCCGGGCTCGCTCCAAAATGTGAAGTGTATCGCCTCGGATAGTATGTGATGGCAGTTTTTTCTTATACGAGGGAATTTATTGGAGACATTTGGCTCGTCATTTGATGACTTTCCTGGAGTTTCAGTCAGTTGAAAATTCTACATTGCTCGTTTTTGTTATGACTGAGAAAGATATCTCGAGATGGCATGTACTAATTTAGATTTGGACACAATTGCAGGTCTCACAATCAACTCTGATACTGCACGACTTGGTGCTTCGTTTGATAGCCTTGATGCGATTTGTGACAGCAGTGATTCCGTGTGCATGACACCCAATTTGGGCTACTGGGAGGAAATTCGTGCAAGCAATGAGCCCAGGGTAAGCAACTCGAAGCACATCGCCAGTACGTGTACACAGTGTGTTGACTGTATATGCAGACTTTTCTGCATTAACTTGCAACGAACGAAGAACACGCTCTTCTGAATCATAAATACCCAAACGTGCCTTGTTACCGTGTGCCCCCTCACGCGCGTCAAGTCATCATACAGGCAGGGTGCGTTTCTCTGTTGTTTTTGCAATTTTTTCTTCGACAGCACCAAGCTCTCATTTGCTTTCTATGCGCTCACTCAGGTATGGTTTGATATTTCCGAGGAGGAGGATGAGGGTGAAGATGGGATCCTATCTGCTGCCTCTGTCAACAGATTAGTCGAACATTACATACGCCACTTTGGTATGTTGGAGCACGCTTGATAGCAATAGCTTTGTGTTTGGATATAATCGACAGCCCTTCTTCACCTTGTAAGTAATTCATTTATGACATTACTACAAAAACAGCTGGACAATTTGTTATCGCAGACATGTATAACCCCTCGCTCTCTTACCAACTACCTTTACTAAGCGATACGATGATCTGTGAACTACGACCGCTGTTTTTGCGCGCTGAAAATGACTTTTGCGTTTCCAAGCACGTACATTTTGTCATTTTCTTTTTCCAAAGAGTATAGTACAGCGATATGGTACCGCACTTTAGCTACGCTTGTCTGCAGAGGAGCGTAATACGAAGAGAACCTCGAGTTTGCGCTTTACGCAAAGTCAGATCTCACTCAGTCCACAAGGTTCTTTCCATCGCCTGGGTTTTCGTTCACAAATTAGTACACCATCGCCTGGATTTTCGTTCACAAATTAGTACACCATCGCCTCCTACTATCGCCCGTTAAGCTTTCATCGCGCAATATTTCTCTCTGTAGGATCGTGCTCTACCTTCCAAGTGGCCAGCTACAATTTTCCCAAAATAATGCTGCGGTCTCACCTGTGGTTTCTGACATCACCCGGTTTGTTGAGAAAGCTTACCGAGATTTATGATGTGCCAAAAGACTATCCGGAAGAGAAGAGAGTGAGAAACGCTATCTGTCAAGGACTAAGGTGTGTACTAAATAAATGCGTCTTTTTCTGGTTTTCCTGTTCATTGGTATGTTTCGTTCTTGAATATGTGAACAAAGCTTGATACTGATTTCACTTGACAGTCGGCATTTCATCGCACATCTAGCGCCTTGGTGTAAGGTGCTCGGCTCCATCTGTTCGTTTCGTGCTTAACAAAAACTCGAAATTGAGATCAGTGCAACAAAGTTAACTAACTTGTTGTATACTGTTGTCAATCAATGTTGTATACGTACGTCGCAAATATATATGCGATTCTTCTCTAAACGGATTCGTTCAGATTTTGGATGCAGCAACAAATACTGGACTTCACGGTACCAAATTTCTTCAAGAACAAAGAACTGGTCTCTGTGGAGCCTGAAATGCAAACCGAACTCGACAACTTGTATAAGGCGATGGAGAATCACGGCGAAGATACTGGCACGCTACGAAGAACTCTGGAGAAGCAATTGTAAGCATATCAAATACATCATAGTATAATATTTTTGTGATAGCCACACATGCCAGTGGATATGTTAGAAAACGCCAAAGACGTCAGTTTGTCAATAAATTGCCTTTATATGTGCGCATGTCCGCTTATATGCCTCTCAGTATCATATTGCACGTCAGTGCCCACATTGGCATCACATGGCAGACGTTGCTTTACTTTCACACCTCCACTCACGTTCTGCATGCTATGCACTGGAAACCACCCGACAACCGAATACAAACACACTATAAGTGCTGCACACCCTCAGGCAACAACAATTCGACAAGAAGCAAGCTCTATTGTCACAACCCACACCCGAGGAGGCCGATTACAAACCCGAATTCGGCGCCTTGCCACTGGACCTGGTTGCCGAGCAACTGACACTAATAGAGTTCGACTACTTCCACGCGATTCAAATGCGCGATTTAAAGGCCAAATTGTGGACCGATGAGCTGGAACAATGCCCCATTATGAAGATGATCATTCACTTCAACCAGTATGTGTTGTGCGGTTGATATTGCGTACCTGGAATCGGTGTTTGCGACAGTACTATAACCGATGTTACCATAAATACCTATATGCAGATGTATAATATACATATATCTATATAGGTATATATATATATATAATATATATATATATATATATATATATATATATATATATATATATATATATATATATATATATATATATATATATTAGAACATTTAGTCGTTATATTGAGAACTCACGGTTTCTTGATTGTGTAATTGCAAAGAACTTTTAGGTGAATAGAGAAATCGACGCTCAGCTATTTTTAGCAGACTGAAACATACCTGAAGTTTAATAGATGATTGCTCGATGCGTATACGTATGATTGATTTTGAATTATGCCTTCCGTCTTCCAGGGTTTCGACTTGGGTTATTCACACAATTCTATCAGCAGATACAATTGAGAATGGCGCCCGAACGATCGACAAATTTCGAACGCTGGCTGCTGTATGTACTACTTGTGTGTTAATTTATATACAAAATTGAAACCCATATATCCGTAATACGACTGCGCTTGCCTTCATAATAGCCGTAGATTGTAGTAGACTGCGTCTTCTGAAGTTTTCGAATTCAATCTCCGATCTGTCAAGACATGAATCCTTCGCACACCACGTTTTCTCTGGATCATACGTACTAAATTCATATTCACGCACCCTCGTCCAAAACAGTCTCTCAGAACCCAGAGCAATTACAACACCATGATGGCGATCGACGGTGCACTGCAACATACTGCCGTAGAGCGTCTGCACAAAACATTCCACGAACTGAGCGACAGGAAAACGAAAGCTCTACAGGAACTGAAGGACTTCACAACGCCCATGTTGAACTACAAGAGATATAGAGAGGTCCAGAGACAGCAAATCGGATTTTGTATACCATACATGTAAGTCGCCTTGGCGTGAGCTAAGGAAAGCGGTTGATTTTACTATATGCTTTTGCGAGACTACCCACCTCCATCTACTACATACTGCGGCTTCTACTCATACATAGCGTACTATTTCACTGGACAGTTGTAGACCTTCATAGCACTACAATAGCCTGCAGTAGCACTACATTTTGCTATCGGTCTGTACCGAATGACGAAATATCCGTGCAAGGATCCTTCCATACATACGAATTCATCCACACTACTAACCCTGCACGTGCACAATTCCACAAATGAACCATAGTGGGCTGTACCTACGGGATATGCTGCACACGGAAGATGCCCTCAAATCATGGACTGGCAGTGGGCAGATCGTCAACTTCAAGAAAATGAGGAGAATTGCCGAGAGTGCGTGGTATGTTTCAGCGGTTTATCTATGCAAGTCTATCACTCTGCAGCTTATTGATTTCAGTCGCGATTCGTGCCTTTCCTTTTCGTTAATCGGTTCAAACTCAACACTGGCTTAAAGTGGTTGTTTGTATAGAACATTGCGTGTTTAAAAGCCACTTTTCAGGCATTTTAACTCACGAAGTGCGAAACCAAGTACTCTTAACTCGAAGGACTGTCTTCCAGGCGGAATAATCAGCTCCCAGTTGGTTCATGTGGCCAGTCCCAAATCTTCTCAAAGTAGTATCAAGATGTAAAGCTATCATTGTAAACCTTCTTACAGTAGTATCAAGGTGTAAGCCTATCATTTCTCACAGTAGTATCATAATGTGAACCTAACATTGTAAACCTTCTCACAGTAGTATCAAGATGTGAACCTATCATTGTAAAACTTCTCACAGTAGTATCAAGATGTGAACCTATCATTGTAAACCTTCTCATAGTAGTATCAAGATGTAAACCTATCATTACTGGTCGTTTAACAGGGAAATCTACCGATGTCAGGAGATCGTGCCGTCGCACGTGCAGTTACCAAAGCTAAACACTATAATCAAAGGATTTCTTGGAAACGAGGTCAAGGAAGAGGAACTATACGCTATGTCGTACAAAATCATGCCCCGTGACTCCCATAGCAGTTCAAAAGTAAGCACCCCCTCTTCGTTTGACTCTAGGTGTACGTATGGTAATGACTTACGCGTACATATGTAAGCTCATGGATGTATCTGAAACTCTCAACCTCAAAATTGGAGTCAAAATGTCTCGACGTGCTTTGCCGAATGTCCGATACGTTGTAATATTTGGCATACGGAAACGGCTATTGTAAGGTGCGACCCCAATACTAGCCTTTTTACTCAACAATTTGTACACTACATCTCATACAGACCACAAAATCAAAGCAAACAACTCAGCCCATCATCACCATATCACAAACCATTGTCAACAAGGGGCGTTCACGGCGGCCCAAGAAAATATCCATACACTCACAATCCAGTGTGCACATCTCGACGCACCCGACGACCCCGCATAGCGAGGCTGTGGTTAACCTCATCGTGGAGCTACTCATGCAGAGGTAAATGTATTGATATTGTCATGCAGTAAAATAGTGTTATCTTTGCTGACTTTGCAAAGAATATAATTGCGGCATAATAAATTACGATCCCGCGTATATGATTACCTTCGATACAATCCCTGTACTTCGTTCAGACTAATATTTTCATATCAATACCACAATTAACCTGCATGTTCTTGGCTGTGACATTCAACTTGTATCCTTGGTCACAGTACCCCTACCTAAGATCAACCGATATCATACTTATGCAACTCTCTAGCTTACAACTATAATATTTCGTGAACAGATGGGGAGAGGAGAAGAATGAGACCATTCCGGACACCAATCTCGACGACATGACTGACGCACTCACCGAATTGAAAGACCATGACCCTCTGTGTAAAGACATTGCCAGACCCGTCACGAAACAGCAGCTTGGCATCCTAATCGTATGTCATTCGGTGTTGTTGCACATCCTGCTTCGTCAGACTTCTTGATGCATATTTAAATAATGAGATGGACAAGTGTAGCGGGAAAATGTACGCGTATAAACCACCACCCTAGATATCAAGTGGCTCAGCTCCTGGCCTGATTGCAATCCATATTCGTACCATTTATAATCGAGTATGTGTGTGCGTGTTTGTCATGGCCCGTTTCCTACACAATGCGTGTACGGTATGTACGTGCTTGATAGTCGAGTTTATGTGTCCGTCCGGATGAGAATTTTTACCCTCCAAGTACATCTGCAGACAGCGTTAGAGTGTAAACCGTGTGTTGTGACCCTCTCTGAAAAACCACCATCTGTTTCCTCGTCCAAAACGAGCTAGATGCACTACGCCGTCGTTGTTCAAAATCTAGTGTGTCACAAACAAAATTGCCACAGAATCTTTATTTTTACTCTTGTTTAACGATTGTTTATTTTGACAGTGCGTCAGCAGCCTTGATACATCCCCAGTAGATAGTAGATACAAACTAGTTTGCGATATTATTATTTTTACTTATCATACCAACGTCATATATTGCACAGGAGTCGTTATGGGGTCAGGCGGCACACGTTCCCAAGAAGAAGTTCGCTACCCTTGGCAAATCGAGGAGTAAAGTCAAGTCACACAGGGTAGGTACCAACATACTGCTGACAGTTTGGCATATGAGCTCTCGTTGTGAAATCAATTGTGATGCGCATATTGTATAGCAACAATGACATGGGAAAGCCTGTGTACACTTGACTATTGTTGATGTTGCTACTTGCAGGTTGACATAACTATATACATTGGAGTCTGTCTACATTACATCATATCTAAATTATGCTATACATTTTCCCTGTAGATTATACAGCAATTATGGGAATACCTGCATGTGGAAGAACAGATGGCTGTCCGAGAAGAACTATATCCAATCGAAGCAAGAGACCGAGACAGTGCCATGGACCTACGGAGCATCCTCAACAGTCCGAAGGCAAGCCGCATGCGACGCAGAGGATTTGTAAGTTATAAAAATCGTACCGAGGTGCATACGTATTATGTGATTATGTATCGCAAAGCTGACTGTTTGCGATTATCGGGATGTAGTATAGAACTACTACTGATGCTGAATGTACGCGGACCACCATAACCAATCGCTGTGATAGGGCTTATTATAACTAGCTATATCAACGTATTTTTTAAATATGGAAAGAATTCCGGTACTCCGCTAGAATATTTTGCGTTTGCGCTCGTTAATATCCGCACAATCTGATTGTATACTCTTGGCTGCTACACTCAAATACTTCTCAGAGCAACTCAGTGGAGGCACAGGCTACGATGAAAATTCGGAGGCCCTCAGCGGACACAGTAACTTCTAATGGAAGCAAGAGCGGTGTTAACAGTAGGAAAATGAGCTTGGCTAGTCTTGCGGGTAAACTAGACAGGTAAGTGCTCGTTATTATAGCCTGTAGATCAATTCATCAAACAAATAGACTTTGTCCGCAAATATAATATACTCTAATGATCCTTACTGCAGAGGGTTTTATTTAGATGTGAGTGCATGTTGCATGAGTGACCTTTCTGCTCATGATTGATGTACTCTCAACTTTCCGAGACATAAAAATCGACCAAAGTATTCACCACAATCGCATCTGCTCGCCTGCGCTTTTTCAGGAAAGAGAAAGACGAAGGGAAGGACCTGCCGTCACAAGTTGAGACGGGCACCGCTTAATGATCATGCAAGTCTTTAAGTTCTGAGTATGACATTTCGCCGCAAGCAGTAGCGCTGACTTCGTAGATATCCTAGAAAGTGGTCACGCACAAGGCACAACAGCATCACTTCCACTGGTATATTCATTTTGGCACCCATACTAAGATTCGAGATATTTAGTGCAACGTTTAGACATACACAGTTCACTTGAGGTGGTATGATTATACACCGCTAAGCACATAGGACGGCCTGGCGTGTCGCCCATGCTTCCACAGTATTAAAGCATGCAAGAAAGGTCCGCTGACAATGCTGTATTGTATACATTTACTGTTGGTGGCCTTGGATCAGACCGTAGAGTTTAGGCCTATAGACTCAAGCATGTAATAAATCAGAATCTTTTACTATCCATAGCTTCATGTGCAACTTGTATGCGTGTAAAAAGATTGTGTATTCTCACAAACAATATCGGCAACTAGCACTGGGGACATCAGCATCCAACATCCATACAATTGAATGAAAGAAAGGCGACAAAGACATGATTTCTATTAATATCGAATAGTAATGAGGAAATACCTGTGCTCGAAATCAGACACAGTGATATAGCAAATGTTTGGTGTCTTTTGTTTGATACCCATGATTACAAAACTACACGGATCTCAAAGCACGCCGTCGATACGAATTACCACTGCATACTGTAATCTCAGCGACTTTCTTGTTCAAAGGTGGCTTCACAAGAAGCCGTCGGAGCATTCGCCCTGCACTACACTACGGTGATATAGGAATTTCGTAGTGTGAATCTTTGATTGATACTGAGTTGCAATTACAGATGGTGATGCATGTATTCATAAATATATACTAAAGTTATGGGTACCTGAAATTACCGACAGTGCTGCCTTCCATGAGAGATGAGTAATCATGGATTACATTACAATGACGGCAATCTTGCTAACGACACAAAGACAATCTTCTATAAATAACACTCAGAAAATCAGACAGACCGATTGCACAATGCGCTACTACAGCACATTGGTTAGTCTACGGAAACTGCATTTACGATTTGCTACCAATTTGTACTTCTACTTCACTCTGCTACTGTATGATCGATACTATGGCTTTCAATTCCACATGCAAGCCTTTAAATTCAAAATTTATTCGGTAGCGTACACGCATACATACCTTGCTCCTATAACTGGTTCAGGTCGTGGACTCGATTGCTCCACTACTAAATTTTTAGGAAGGTTAGTCACTTTTCGCGCAGGTACGAAGAGCAGGATAGGAGCAGTCGTCTCTCGATGTACCTCCTGACGGGCAATGGATGGTTCTATAGACTGAATTATCAAAGCTCTTTACATCCTAGAAACCGAGTGCCTTCATCTCAAACCAGAACTATTTAAAAACTAGAAGTACGAGACACACTTCTTCATGAGTACAAATCCGTGAAATTTTACTGAACCACTCCTATGGGCGTACACTAGACGACCACAATGACGATCAGATTGTACACAGTGAATTTAGGTTACGAGCAGCATATCAATCATACCAATCAGCGCTCGGCAAAGCAAACACCGGTGGAACGAACTCTTTCTTGCACGTGCCCATCCAGTGTTATTGTAGAGTAATTTTAAACAATTATATAAAAAGGTATCAAGGTAAATAAACATCCCTACATACGATACAAATACGCAAGTGTCCATCCTTATTCATAGATATATAGCTTTCAAATTTTCCTGAGTAGGGTGGTCAGAACTTGTGACCTACAGGATATGCCTCACTTCACAGTACTACTGTCAGATCTCCTCGATACCTCCGGTGATTGGAAAGTACTGGGTGTTCTGCGAGTCTTAAACCGATTTGCCTTGGCCTTTTCGTGGCTGGAATTGTGAGTGAGTAGTATCGAGGTTAGTCTACGCCTGCGTAAAAGACAAAGCGTACTTGAATCTCAGGTGCACACACACTATAAAGTATTCTTGTTTACCAAAACGTTGCTAACACAATCGACCACCCCAACCAGTCTACCAGTCCTGTCATGTCTGTCGACGAGGCAATCTTAGCTTTCGTGTAAATTAATGAACACTGCAAGCCCAACATATTCAGGTATGTGCACACCATTTCTTCCGGAAATTTGGCTCTATGTAGTCGCTGGCCTGAATATGGCGCACCATATTTACGTTTCCTTTTGTGATCCACGATCCCGACTTTAGAGGATGTTCTCCTACACGGCTACTTACACATACAAAGTGTGAAAGTCTGCACCAACAGCTCTATAATATATTTGTACACGGACGACCACATTCAAACCAAAATATCTCGCTCTACTACTAACGGATGAGTATGAGAATGAGAACTCTAAACGTAGACACCACTGCGGCACTGTCACTGGTATCAATATGCGCCACACTACGCCACTGACGAAACTTACAGTGAGAACTGGGAAATACGTACGCTTGAGTAAAAAAAGAAGCCGTAACGAAACTAAGCCCGCCAAAAATGGTCCAATACAAATACTGTTGTCCCGCCACAGACCAATCATAAAAACGTATCAGCTTAAATTTTGGCGGGCTGCCACGCGTAAATTCGTAGTGATATTGAGATCTGCCTTAATACATTAAGAGTTTAGCCTGATTACAGTGACAGCTATACGGTCCTGATGACTCTCGTGTGGATACTTTCGTGGGGATTACTATGAAAGACCGGAGGTTTGGTTGCTGTACCCAAGATGTGCGCCTACAATAGCTTCTATATTGAGATGGTTCATGATATGGATATGTCTAGTCGTATAGAGATTATATGCAACCTTTGCACGCAGAGGTTTCGTCCTAGATAATATCGAACACGCCCGGTTCTGTGCACTAGATGTGATCTGCCACCCTCTGTATGTAGGGCTGTTGATCTACTTCAAGTGTACATCATTGTCATCTGCGCAATGATGAAGCTTTAACTCTCTGGATTAGGCATACGACTAAGTTCATACCGAGGTCTCTTCTCTAAACTTTTGCAGTGACTTGAGCCTAAGCGATAACACTATTGAAATATAAATATACACATAGAACATAAACTGTGTGCGAAATAAATTGAGATTTACTATAGTTTATTGCCTCAAAACAAGAGTAAGCTTCTGAAAGAAATACTTTACTCGCTTTTCAGCACTATTGTATATCTGACACCAGTTTGCGAAACTACTGAATACCAAACACACAGTCTAGCACTGTATTCAGCTCTGTGAGACTGGCAAAAAAACTGTCACAATGTCGGCCTCGGCTGTGGTACCTTTCTCACCGGACATTTTGTGGTCACCATTATATGGTGCCCCGGTCGATGCCGTCCCGCAAGCGGTATGTAGTATAAGTCGTGGGATATGCTGCTTTGCAGAATAACACTATGGTACTACTAGCATGTAGAACTTGACTCTCGAGTGGAAATCGTACTTATATGTGAAGAGTTATCTTCTATTGCAGAGGAGTAGTATGCGCGGTACGCCTCGACATGTGACGACTCCTTCCAATCTTATGGAGAAGCTTTGCGCAGCAAATCGCGTTTCGGAATCCACGTCGAAGTCCAATGAGGTCCTGAGCGCTCAAACAGCCACACCGTGCAAGGTTCCATGCACACCAACGCGACCAAAAGTCAATGCGCCAATGGTTTCCAAAGAGACGCCGGCGAGGGCTAATGAAGGTTAATCATGTACGAGTGTAGGTATAGTTCCATTCGTGTGCATGATCAAAATTAGTGACGAATGTTGCCCATGTGTTTTATAACAATCAGCCACGACTAATCACATAAGTTTGAAACGGGCTCGACGACCTCGGAATGGGCTAAAAGTGAAGTGTTTTGGTACATCATCTTGGTCAAGCTGTGCTTCCACTCTCAACTGCGAACATGCATAAGCGGCTTCAGCTGAGCCTGCTTTGAGAGTGCGGAATGCTATCTCGCTGGAGTGGACATGTACTATCCACTCATCTGTACTTCTCCGGATTATCATAGGGGTGGTCCCTGACGAACTAATACTCTTTGCGGAGCCGGTTGACATCGTCCCTTCCAGAAACAACGTTGTCGAGACTTTAGAATTTGGTAAGTTAGCGGTCAAATGTAGTGCGGGGGTATTTTTCCCAGGCCTTGTGCGAAAAAAACTGCTACTTTCTGTTCGTGAAAGCCCTTTCATTACGTGGCCATTGACCGAAAAACAATTTCCGAGTGTATTGACCCTTTCTATTCGAATTTGTATTCCAGACCTCTTCGGCTG
The DNA here is from genome assembly GCF_001186125.1 of Sphaeroforma arctica JP610. Taxonomy (NCBI): domain Eukaryota; class Ichthyosporea; order Ichthyophonida; genus Sphaeroforma; species Sphaeroforma arctica. The sequence goes on along the minus strand of NW_014039731.1, from coordinate 5,910 downwards.
ACTAAAATATTCAATGAACTCGAAGCCGCGCTTTGTACCACAGTCGTCGTTTGTTGTAGACTATTGAAATTGATTGAAATAAATGTCTCAACTCTTGTCGTTGCAATCACCACGCTTGATCTCCTTTGTCAAAATGTAAACACCAATTGAACACTAAATGGTGCCAATAGTGCGATTTGACTTCACAATTCTGAAGCAAAATAAGTAGCGCACTATTTAGCAGACAGTACATTGCAAGCAGGCCTCTCACTAAGGAATCATCAGCGTCGCTAAATACAATCAGTGACTCGAGAGCACGAAAATACCCATCGCACTACCGGCTACATACACTCAAGGATTTCAAAGAAGGCGCACAGGGATTTCAAAAAAGTTTTTAAAGAGTTGTTGGGTGGGCAAGAGTGTTCAGAGCTCGCTACATACATTCAAGGATTCCAAAGCAGTCATTATGTGCATTATTTTTCTATTTCTGATTTATGTACAAAGAAAGTTCTAATATTTGAGGCTAGTGTTGTGCTATGTGCAAGAGTATCCAGAATTCGCTACATACATTCAAGGATTCCAAAGCAGTCATTATGTGCATTATTATTTTATTTTTGATTTATGTACAAAGGAAGTTCTAATATTTGAGGCTAGTGTTGTGCTATTCAAGTTCCTTTCTCGACCAGATCAGCTTGTTGTGTAGCTATCAATCTACGAAAGCATCGGAACTCATTTCCCCAAGGCACTGATAACGAGGCTTCCTCACTCATTGAAATCGAACCTGGATCTAAGCACACTAGCATAACTAAAAATTGAGTCGACACTAGCTAAGTACGAGACGAGTGTCTGAACTCTGAAATATATCTACACACGCCAAAACCGAAATGTACAAGCGGTTTCTTCGTATGCAATTAACATGATGAGTATCGGGAGATTCGCTCATCCGATCCACAACCAACAGGTAACCGGAAACGTCGGATTCCGGTCTGATAAATCATCTGTAATGGTATGAACTTACAAAACTACAACACCACCCGGACGACCACTTCGAAGTATGTAGACAACCTCAAAGTCTAATGATTTAGGCGGCTACGGTGGGAACATCAGCGTGCGAGTTTTCATCGGTGGTACGGGCATCCGATAATTGTTGTTGGTGAGTTTCCAACACAAGTACGGCCTCTTTAACCTTTAGACTTAGGGCATCGGGCGTCTCTAAAAGATGCAGCAATTCACTGTTGTCCATCTCTAGGAGCATGCCTGTGATCTTGCCGGCCAGTTCGGTGTGTGTAGCGGCAATTAAGGGGTAAAGACGTTCTCCGAGAAGCTGTAAAACCAAAATGCGGAGAAAGATAAGTAAACTTGCACAGGAACAGTTCCCTACAGATAAAAAAAAATACTTGCATTGCAAATCAGAAACCCAGAAAAAGTCGATCAACGGGCATACTTATAGCCCACCCTCATCGTATTCTATTCATCATCTCGCCATGCAGAACAGTATAACTAACTACGTACATCATAAGTGTATCAGCTATACCACTATACAACTAATTAGCATAAACCTTGATTCACAACTCAAATTTGAAGTAGATAGAATTACATACCTGCTTCTGTTGTACAGCAGAAGCCTCGGCGAGCATAGAGGCAGTAAGGGGCTCCTGACCAGGGAAGACAGGAGACACAGCAGGAACAGGGTTAACGATCTGCTTGATAGCGCCCTGTGATTGACGGTACTGGTTGACACCGGCACGTGTATTCTGCTGAAGGGGCATGCGAGGCTGCTGTCCATTCTGTGGTCGACCGTTGTTGTTACGGTTGTTGTTTCCGTTTCTCTGCTGTTGTTGTTGGGGAACATTTTGCATGTTCACTCCAGGTCCCATGTAACCAGGGGGGGGCATCTGTGCATATCCACCTCGAACGTTCACATTACCAGCCGGAGGAGTCCAGCGACGTCCACCAACCATCTGACCGTTAGGAACAACTCCCACACCAGGGCCGGTGTAGAACATAGGTCCGCCAGCCGGGTAAAGCTGTGGCTGCATACCAGCAGGTCCACGGACCATACCGTTAGCACGCACTGCGTACTGGTTCTGCAACTGCAGCTTGCGATCCTCCTTTCGCTGAGCTAGAGCTACGTACAAAGGCTTAGAAAGAAGCATGCGTCCGTTCATCTCGGTCACAGCCTTGGTAGCCTCCTCGGCAGTCTCGAAACATACGAAACCGAAACCCTTGGATACACCCTTATCATCGTGCATGATCTTAAGACTTGTGATGGTTCCAAAAGGTGCGAACTCTGTGCGGACACGCTCCTCGGATAGAGTATCGTCCAAGTTCTTGACATACAAGTTGACACCGTGGTACTTCTGAGCACGCTCCAGCTTAAGTGCATCAAACTTGGCACGAAGTTCAGCCTCACGCTCAGACTTCTTCTGAGCACGGCCACAGTATAGGGCCTTCTCCTCGATAACCTTCTCGTTCATAGCCTCAACAGATTTGGCCGCTGCTTCGTAGTTATCAAAGCACACGAATCCGGAGCCAGCACTGGTGCCGTCGGTGTTGACGTTAGCTACAGCAGACGTGACAGTGCCAAAATCGGCGAACACTTCACGAAGCTTGTCACTATCCCATGTGGTTGGGAAGTTCTTGACAAACACATTGGTGAACTTGATCTTGGGGGCTTCGTCGCCGTCTTGACGCTCCTTACGGGCGATGAAAGGTCCGACGAAGACCTTCTTTCCGGCCAAAAGCATGCCGTTGACCTTTTCGATGGCATTTTCAGCCGACTCGTCAGACTCATAATGCACGAATCCGTAACCAAGAGACTCGCACACTTCGTTCTCTACAATCTTGCACGACAGAATATTGCCGAATGCGCTGAAAGTATCGTACAGAGCCTTATTGTCGATCTCCTTGGACAGATTCTTGATGAATACATTTCCAAGACCAGACTTACGCTGGGCGGGGTCTCTCTGTGACCACATAATACGACAGGGCTGTTCCTTGATGTCAGCGTAGTTCATGGTATCCAATGCACGCTCGGCATCTAGAAAGTTGTGGAAATTGACATACGCATAACCAAGCGATCGACGTGTGATGTTGTCACGGCACACACGGATGGATGCAACGGGACCAACAGCGTTGAAAATCTCGAATAGTAGAGCTTCATTCACCTCGGGGTGAAGGTCGCCAACGTATAATGACGTAGAGTTGACGTTACCCTGCTTGGGCACAATAGCTACTGGAGTGGCAGACATGGTGGATGGGTTAGTGTTCTTTTTTTTGGTTTTTTTTGGGGGGTATAGGGTCGATTGACAAACAAACTACTAGTTAATCAGTAGTTCAAGAATGACAAAAGAGAGGTTAGAGATAATGTACGTGAAGTACGCGGTATACTCTGTATATAAGGAAAGTATATAATTACGTTAACCCACATGTACATGTGTGTGTACATTATACACTTTTTAAAATTCTGAAACACCGCCAGCCGCCAAGTGCCACGCTACAAACAATCGCACTGGAACCGGTCACCAATACTTTTGCCCCTATTTTCTTTTCGGCGTCGGCCCTATTTTTAGTTTTTTGAACTCGAGTCCACCTATTGAACTCACCTATTTTTAGTTTATTGAACTCCCAGCGACCAAAAGACTGCTGATTTGAATCATACATGGCCTTCAAAAATCAAATGGCCTTCAAAAATCATACATTTTAGTTGTGATCATTATATTTTTTCCTGGATCAAGTCAGGGTTTGCGAACCACAAATTGGCCCATTTTTTCGTTACAAAGGTTACTTTCACACCAACCGGAAAATAAATTGGGACAGAAATTGGGACAGATTGTCCGTAAATTCATTAGCAAGGAGATGATGAAAACCAATAGACAATCGGCGTCCAAAACACATGTGTGCAAAATTATGGAACAAATAGAAACTGGTTCTTTGAACGTTTCTGAAATTTGTGACGGTATTTTTATTATTTTTCTGTACTCTCTGAGACAATGGCCCCGCTGGGCCGAATTACTCTCTTAAGTAGTAGGCCCTGTGGCCTTGGGGTCTGTGAGACTGTATCTCTTGTGATGTACAAAACAGCTGGCCTCTGCTGCATGAGAAATCGGATTGTAAAAATATAAAAACACCCATCATAACTTGCCAATGACTACCACAGTGATCATACACCCCAGTTAAATATACTCTCTCTCTGGCACTCTCTCGAGAGAGAGAGAGAGAGAGAGAGTCTCGAAGTCTCTCGACTTCAGAGAGAGGAAGTTCACAGCTTTACGCAGTAGGGTTTTCAACCTAAATACGTATGTTCAAGTAAGTGACAGACCCAGTCCCAGAATTGAGAATCCAACGAGGCCAAGGGTCGTCGTGGTAATTTCAAATTTGGACCCCCCCCCTAAATATATTTATGCTATGGAGCCTGGACTCTGGAAGCCCTGGATGTATCAAATTGTGTCATCAGTTCACGATCACTGCGATCACAACAAATTGCTATCACCTAACCCATGGACCCCAAGTCCTCAACGAGAGTGGCTGCATATGCCATCCGGCATCCGTGAGTGATAAAGGTGTTTGTATATCCGCATTGTGTTCAAACGAGCGCACTTAAAGGATCTGCTGTCTAATTACACTTTGTCAGTAGAGACAGATTCTAGACAACAGAAATGAATACTTTCTGAGAAACTATAGTTCGGTGAACACTCTGCTGCGTGAAAGTTGGCATATTGCCTGCACTAGTAGACTGAAAAGTATATTCCCAATCGCTTTTAATCACAGTCCGCCACGGAGAGCGAGAACGAGATGTAGAACCGAGCCGCCCGTAATCTTGAAGTCACTTACTAATTTGTCATCATTCCTACCCAAAAAAAATACAGTCACGGACGAATGTTAGTCTTTAGTAAATTGTTCCATCGAATCCGTTTTCAAACATGGGAATGGGAGTGAATCCCCAGCAGGTTACGGTAGAGTGGGGAGAGAGAGAGGAGTAAACTCCTTGCCAATCATACTTATGCGACGACCGTGAACATACAACTTTGCAACGCGAGCGAATCCGCTTATCTCGAAATATATACATGAATCACAGTCACGTCACAACAGCATACATACAATTGGGTGCTCAATGTAGTCAACATGCGAACACTTCACCCGCGACAAGATCTGAATAAATCCACAGACACGTCACACAACAACATGTGTACCAACAAGTGCTCAATATAATTAACATACGAACACTTCACCAGCCACAACAGTGGTCCCAAATTAATATAAACACACGAATTAGACATCTACGGTAACAGTACGAAGACGACCCAAACCGCTCAATAGTGAAGATAGATAGCAGTTGTGTTCATATACACGCACATTTGCTTTCCACCATAGATGAGTCGCTGTTGGATTGGTGGGATACCCTCCTTCTCCTCTACCCGTTCCTTGATGCGCTCTACCTACAAGTTGCGCAAACACAAAATCCCAACAAAAAAAAAATTGTAGTGAGCGAAGTATGAGATTTTTTAAGCCAACTATAACATACGGATCCGAAGCAACCATATTGACCTTGTTGCAAATATACTCGCGACTTCGATATTCCTTCTATCAGATATGGTTGACAAACAAATAAACAGAAACCTTTGCTGGTCATAGGTACGGGCACACTAATGTTGTGAATATAAGTCACCCTTACTATTGCGTAGGTGCAATACAACTTACCGGATCACTGGCTTCAATATCTATCTCAATCTCCTTCCCCGTCAAGGTCTATAGTGAAAAAAAACGTGATATTATTAAAAACCGACGATTTCTTACTTCAATATGTGTACTTTAGCGCATCAAGGATAAGACAATATAATATATATATAAATAATATATATATATAGATATATAGATATATAGATATATAGATATATAGATATATAGATATATATATATATATATATATAT
>NW_014039732.1:27666-39810 GCF_001186125.1 Sphaeroforma arctica JP610 | reverse complement strand
TGTTTGTATATGTACATATGTATATATATATATATATGTATATATATATATATGTATGTATGTATGTATGTATGTATATATATATATATATATATATGTATATATATCGTGCACTGGAGATCAAAGTATCCTATACATGAGTACAATGTTAGTTTAGATATTAGAGTACCAAAGTTTTACCCACGCAGATCTCAAACCCGTAGATAAGCAGTGGATATTACGAGCCCTGATGCTGACATTGTAGCCTCGGGTGTGTCAGCCATCACCGGTCGATGTCAGAGGGAAAATAGATCCTATGCGTTCAGTCGCACAATTAGTGCAGGTGGTCAAAATTGCTGCGAAGTACAGAGAAGCGGTTGCCGATATGGATGTGTTTCTCAATAGTAGCAACCTATCCAGTCAGAGGAGAAATGCTTTAAATAAATATATACAAACAGAGCAGACAAAGACGACCAAACAAGTGCATGAGAACTCTGGAATACCTACATGACAATAGTGGAAGGCTCACAGTTGCCCACAACAATTCATGTAATTCCGCCCTTGGTGTGTACGACGACTGCCCAATGGCATATTCTCTTTTTTGAAGAAATGTAGACCCGTGGCGTAGTATTGGATGTTGTAACATATAGTGCTACGATACAAATACTGTTAGAGGCAGGTGAAAAATAACAGGTTATGAGTCTATTTAAAGCCACCGGAGGCGTTGGTTGTGATCTGAATGTGAAGATATACTATACACATACTATATTCTGAAGTCGTCATTCAGAAATTAGGCTTGATGAAAGGATACGATGAATCTGTTTCAAGAAATGGAGAATTTAGGAATCGAGCGAGATCTGATTGCGTACGGTACTACAAATTCCGCATGTGAGAGAAATAGGAGTATTTGCAAGCCATAAAGTTGTTTATTGAGATGGGTAATAAAGACATCCAGGACAGCTTGACAAAAGATGAGGCGAGCACGAATATGGTGATACAAGTACTAGGCCTGATGTGTATGTTCGAAAAAGGATTGTTTCATACGTAATTATGTTCCTAAATTTCTAAACTTTTCATTGTTTCGACATTGTTGGAGTGGATTCGAAAGGAGAAGAGAATCTGCACCACCACTCCCAGATTCAGGCACAAGCGACTATGGGACGGTTGCTTCCCATCCTTCAGAAGAAATACAGCGATGCAACTCAGGCGCAAAAGACACCGTTCAAACACATAGTCGTAGGCAAAGGGAACTACACAGAGAACTGAATAGTCTGGGTCCGGCTAATCAAGCAATATCGATAAATTATTTCAAGTTCATTTCTCGAGCCCATATATTGAAGCATCGGGAAATGACTTTGCAATTCCCACGGACGCAGGCATCTGCGCAAAAAAAAATGTTCCCTTCAAAATTTCAGAGTATTGTCATATGTTTTAACTTTGATTGAACTTCCAGAAGTGCGTGGGGTGATGAGAAAAATACCGGTGGCCATAAAATCACTGGAATTGATTAATTTTAGTACACGCCCTTGAGGAAACAGTGTTGAGGCATATTTATATCTACCGATGGCACTACAGAGTGACAGCTTTTGCGACGAAGGCACCAGTTGTCCAAAAAGCACCAATAGCAACGAGATTTCTCATTGCTCTTTGAACCGTACGTTCTTTTCATTCCGTAAGACTCGATGCACCAAAATGTGCATGGATAAACACCGATGGTACGAAGGACGGATATTGAACTTCATATCATGATGATAAACTTGTCATGCCAGAGAATTCTCAAGCTTATCAAGCTCTTCAGCACGTTGATTTTCTAATGGTAGTTCTGATAAATCGATTCATCAGATTCTTGGTAGTTGCACTTAGCTAGAAGTTGTCCTAAAAATCAGTAATCTCGGCAACATTCATTAAAATACAATAAAGTAAGGCTTGAGAACGTTTACAATGTGTAAAACATGCTGTCAGTTTCAACTTTGTCGTGCTGCCTTCTGCTGTTTAGTTGCTACTGTATGAGAGGTGGCGACCATCGAGTCTCAATGTCAACTAAATAACCTAGACGCGATCACATCAAGGAACTTTTGGTGGGAATGAATAACAATAGTATGCCGAATATAAGGTGGAGGTGACAGGCGCAGTAAAATCTGTGTGTATGCATGAACTTCTCGGGAAGAACGTTGTTCAAAATTTTCCAACAACTACCTGTTAGAATTCTTTATATCCAACGCTAGTATCATGTATATTTAGAACATCATAGTGTACCTGAGAGCGCAATATATATATACTTGTATTGTACACGTACTATATTAAACATTTGTTGATGTGCTACTACATCGCTTAATGTGTGGTCTCAGCTCCAACCCTCAGTCAGCAGCATCGAGGTGTCAAATATAGTGAGAAAAGCTATTTAGACATATCTGCGTATCTAGGCACAGGTTTGGAGGTTGGACACCAGGTGTATTAGCGTATTAATTGTGACATCTCTGCACACTGACCTACCTGAAAAGGTTTAGATACGTATCGAGTACCCATTCAGATTCAGCTGACTATCACGTCGTACAACCGGCCACACTTAATCACGAATGCCAAAGTGGTATCATTCTTTTTAAACGAACCAAACCCGTGGAGAATCGATTTTGTATAGCTCTGACTTCGCAATGTAGTTGCACTAACGAGTACAAGTTTTAATTTAACCAGGGAATATTTGGTCGCATTTTCTCTGAGTTTGACTGATGCATGTCTTCGTATATACACCGTGGTACAGAATTGTGCTCTGACCGCAGTATATATGTTTGACGTATATACCAGTTCCAGAATCGCATACTGCTATATCATGTTTCTATGAACGGCAAACGAAAGACAAATACGGAAACATTTAAGCTCGTGAGAATACGCTAAGATATATAGGCTTGTTTGCTCAGCATGTTCCACTTAGACCACTCGTCCGCTCTGAGGTACAGAGAAAAATTGTTCATATAAGGTTATAGATAAATCTGATGATAATTACGTACATACACAAATAGCCATACTACTTATCAAGCTACACGTCATGTGAGTACATTGCTGAAAGAGTTTTTGCAGTCAGTCTCATGGGCGTCAATGAACTACTGCATATGGAAAAATGTCATATTTAGAACTTTGTGCAGATATAGAACAAGCAGATACGGCGGTTTATAGAAAGTAGTAAGCTTTAACATAGAGATTTGGAAAACATAGAGATTTCACATACTTTCCGGTTCCTATCGTGTATATATCCTAAAGCCATTTCAAATTCGAATCAATATTAGACTCGCTATATATACATACCCTCCTTTTCATCTGCCTGTAATAATTGCATATGTATTAATCGAAGAAATGCCCCCCTCTTGAAATATACTTCCGTACCACTTTAGTTTTACTTCTTCACGGGTTCCAAGACCCGCAATTCATATATATAATTGTAAATGCAGCAAATAAATCGTAAGCTATTTCAACACTGTACACTGAGTTTATAACTAGAAATTTAGGTACAGTAGGGGATGTCGGCTACTTTTCCATAACTCAGCCTATGACCCACATGTGTGTCCGTCCTGCTGCCTTGTCTTACGAGCTGAGACTGTCAGATATCATTAACCATAGGTTAAAATCAGAATGGAAGACACAGTGTGTTCTTCAAGTGAAGGTGACACAAATGCAGTTTGATAATGCTGTTACTACAACCCCCCTCCCCGCCATCTTTTAGACGGAGAAAAGAACATCGGTTCGGATACTCAAACGAGAGGCTACAGCAAACTACCTAGCACTACTATACGACATTTTTCCTTCGACATCCATACCCTGATTAGTTTTTTACGCTAAGAACGAAAGATACAAAACCTATAGGCCTTCTAAATACTGGCGAGCGCCGCAGAATAAGTAGTGGTACTGAATACAAAAAAGAGAAAGGTCTTTTCAGGTTTTTTAGTAAAATCAGGTCACACTCGCCAAATCTCCACTGCGTCCATTCAAGAACCGCATAAATAAAGCACTCGTCCGTAGCCCAGCAATAGCCTGTCGACGAAAGTGATATACCGTATCACTCGTAATCGGTGACAGTGATCCCAAAGTCGTAAAGAGAATGTTAACGCTCACGCTATACTGCATAGCTTCCAGTGGCATATAATTTATTGAACAGATCCCATTCTGTGACAAAGGTTACGATCTTATTTAGTGTAGCTAGTTTAAATTAAACAGTATAAACTCGAACAGTTATAAAAGAAGGAAAGGTTTCATCAGCATCAGAATGCATATCTTCAGAAGTGTGACCTGGTTCAAGACAGTTGGGGTGCTTTTCGAGATATGGTAGCGCACAGCAGTTCAAAAGACTTACAACCTGTTGAGCGGTGGTTTGGATTTAGGCCGGCTACTTGAAACCGGCACAAACCTTGTGATATGTAGTACGGAGGTTGAGTCGAGTAGAAATCGAACTGAAATTAATAGTTTCATACACTACGTTTTTTGTTGCTGGGTGTGGTTGATGGATAGTCGTCAGTGTTGAAATCATTTTAATTTTGCTGTGAGACTCATATGGTACGTGTGCACATGATGTACCAGACGCGCTGTTGCACCATGCCCACAAAAGCTCGGACAGACTTTCCGCAAACGCCGCTACCCATGCCCACAGAAAGCTATCAATTCTATTAAGTGTTGAATAGACTCTTACTCGTATCGGCTTTCTTTTTGTAGGATTAGTGGGTAAGGCTTTTTGACTTTCTATTATTTCTACTGGTTCTTTTTATGGTGTGAACGAGTGTGTGATACCACCCATTAATTATACGCACACACACTATATAAACTGTCTATTATTCATTCTATGTGTGCAATCGCGATTACTCTATGCCCGTTTGCTCTTGGCCTTTTTATCGCAGTGCCTGCATGTGCTCTCGTGCCTATTGCAAAATCCTGGAGCACAAAAAGCGGCAGCTTTCAACTTTTGTACAGCCGTGCCGTAAAAGCAATGAATTTGTTTTGGTTTTTGCTGTGAGACTTTTGTGGTGCGTGCGCACATGATTACCAAACGCGTTGTCTGCACCATGTCCACATATGCTCGGACAGACTTCACGCGAACGCCGCTATCCGAATGTTGCGCTTTGAGCTTGTCCCAAGGCTTGAAGAGCTCAGTGCGAGAAGGAACGGATCGCGCACACCCGGCGAGAGCGCTTGTGTGTTGTGTCTAAGTGTATTGTGTATTATCTAAAGCCGTGTTGCGTAGCACTAAATCTGCAGTATCGAGAGTGATCTGACATATGTACGCGATATGTGAGCGTGATCTACATCAGATAGTCGCTAATAATCAGTTGCGTATTTGAAAGTCCAGCGACATAGAATTTTAGCTTTGCTATCCAACACGTACGGATTCCTTCAATGCAAAGAGGCCCCCAACCCATAGCGAGTGGCCGGAATATATCTTAGCGTCGAGACCTGTCACTTTTACCAAGTGCTTAAGTTTTCGTGACCATTCTACTTTCGTCACTGCTATGTTGTTCAATGAAAACAAATGGCTATCAGCATGTTTAATAGTGGTGAGCGAAAGCCACAATAGCAGGTGGGTGTACGGGCAGACCTCGGTGTATGCGTCTGGAAGCTTCTGCACTCGAACTGTTTTGGGTCCGCACTGTTGTGTTTTGATGACGGAAGTGTCAGTAATATGTGATCGGAAAATACCCGAACACTTGATATGTCTGCAGCTGCGGGTGAGTTGTGAGTTCTCCACTAAGAAAGAGGGAGAACACGCCTAATATTGTAATTGTTCATACCCTGATCCTTTTGATATCTTTAAGATAACACTTTATCACCGGGCGAATACATGTAGTCAGTTAACGAGGTGTGACACCCTCGCGTTTGCGTTGGACATGCCGCAGGCCTCTCTCAGGCTGCCAACGTTTGATACCTTTACGTAGTAGCGTGAGGACTGGGAATTGCGATGTCGAATAATCAGTGCCAGACAACTTATACATGTGGCGAACACCAGACATGTAATAACCAAATGTCCTCGCCTACTGAGAGACTTCCCGCGAGGTATCTGATGCTAAGGTCAGGCCTTCGTGAACCGCAAGGTCTGGGAAGTGCCTTTGAGCCATGTTGCTGCTGCCTCGTGTGTGTCGCCGTGCGTAGGGGTTCGCCAGTTACGTTGGGTCCAAATACCGCGGCGAGACTTATGCCCGACGCAAATGGCAGTAGGCTGAAGTGTCCTACAACGAGGGCGAGTAAGCAGAATGCATTTTGTGCTTATGTACAATTTTTTATTAAACAACGCGTCTGTATAACAAACAGTTATTAGCCGCAAAAGTGGCTTCATGTAGGCGCGTGCGTTTGTCTAGTGACGTTGGGTACGGAGGTATGTTTCGGAATATTGCTCTGGCTTCATTCAGTTGATCGTGGAATATGTGATCCGCGATCTCATTGTTTACTGCCGGTACATGTTCGCAGGAGATCTCAATGTCGATATTTCTTCAAGCATCCGTAATAAACTCAGTATTTCGGCGATTGGGTTGATACAGGACTTCACGTTCGCTACCGCCCCCTTATTATCAGAAAGAAGCATTATGTTATTTGGAACGATTGGCATATCTGTACGAGTTCCGATTTAATTGTTATATATGCATATTCAACATAGCCATTGTGTGGATTAGGATCATTTGCTGGTGCTGGTGCTGGATCTGAAGCTGGTGCTGGTGTAAGATCTGAAGCTGGTGCTGGATCTGAATTTGATGCTGGATCTGGATCTGGTGCCTGTGTAGTTTGCGTACGGCCATGGACACCTTTGGCTGAATTGCGAGCTTGAATCACATCGAAGATCTTACTCGCTTGTAATGTAGCCAGTCTGGCCGCAATGCGTTTGGATTCTCTAATGGCGTATGTGAAGGATCTTCATAATGTTGTGCTCTTATTACTTTATTGTATTCATTTACGAGCTGATACATAGTTACACAGCTACAACTGAATTCGCGCACCGTGATCTCCCAAACTTTCATTCCTGCTGCGGGCACGTACTAGTAACAAATAGCTCTTGGATTTAAAGGCTGTAGTTTTCTCTGGTGTGGTGATGTCAAGTTCAATAAGGAAATAATGGAACTTGCCCGGAATGGTACCCTGCCCCTTATCAATCTTCTTCTTATGTACTATTAAAACTGTCTTAGTGCCTACACTGGTTACTCCTAGTACTCTCAATATATTCTGCAAGCTCGCTTTATGCACGCCGAATGTTTGCACATTAATATTTCCATGTCATTTATCGATAAGTGATTGAAGTGGTTGGTGGTCTGATAATAGTGCTGAGTGTAGATCTGTCCGCCCATCCTCTCCTAGTGTCGTTAACCACATCTCACGTAGCTCGGCGAACATGTACCTACGCCCTTTGATGCGATTAGGGTTTGATGCTTTAAACCGAACAATCTCTTCCATTGACATGTGTTTACGTTTAAAATATGCCCTCCCGTCCTCAAAATTGCTTTTCGCTCCATCAAGACAAAAATCGATGCATCAGGGAAAACTACCGATATAGGCTTGCCAAACATTTTGAATTTGAGACTAAGTAGCAGTTCAACCCCTTTCTGCAACGCTACGGATATCTGATATTTTGGTACCCTGCTGCCAACACATGTGTGGTTGTCGGGATCAGACTTTCTCTCGGTATAGAACACTATAGGGTATATACAGCACGGAAAAAGGCCAGCATTCTCACCTTCCTCGATGTCGCTGCGGATTTCCTTTATATGAGCAGCTCTCTCCCTACTCAACAAACTGGCACAAACATCACCACGTGCAAGTGCTGTATCAAGACGTAAAAGTCTCCCTGGTTAGCGTGTATATACATAGCCAGTAATGAGCAGGTATATTCGTACCCTATTTATGCCGGCACTACACGTTTGTAAGCTAATTTGTATGCATCTGTAAAGACGACACTTGATGTTTCAGCTCTATTTCAGCCTCATACACCTTACTGCAATGCGCGTTCGTCAGCGTGGAATATAACCAATTCTGATACTTCGCTATCCAGATCCTTACATTTCTCTTTATCATCCTCCTGGTCATGTTCGTCATCTACTTCATCTACATCTGCCCCCTAAGTACATGAAAGTATAGTCGTAGTGTCTATAGTATTTCCCGTAGTATTATTTGATCTATACTTTGGGGTCATCATGTTGCTTCTATTCAATGCAGCGTCTTTCATGGACTTGAATGTTCAAGCATGATGATCGCGAATATCCTTGCCGTAACCGGGTTCATTGTGTACATAACCAATGAGTGTCAAACCGCGAGACCATCTCACAGTCAGCTGTTATGACTTCGATAAACCTTTTCGAGTACTTTATTATGCCGTTCTCGTCTATTTTTACTGCTCGTAAACAATAGCATATGTACTCATGGACGTCTGCCCGTACGATTGGGTCTTGCCCCTGAATACTTGATCTCACTGACTCTTATTAGTCCATGATCATGGAGTGCACAGTTTTCCAGCATGGTAGCGTCTATCGCTCCATAACAAATACCCATCATTTGACCACGAGCTGCAAGCGCATTATACGATTTAATCCACTGCTCATTCCATTAAAATCTTCGTCTGTTTAGATTATAAGGGTATTTGTCATGATCTTAGAGCAAATCAGTGATCTCTAGTATTCTATCTATCAAAAGAAAGATACTGGGGCAGTCGAACCATTCGGTATCATGTTCACGGGAACACCCAACTTCCAGCGATAGACCTGTTCTTTTACGGTGGGCAGCTATTCTAAAATGCAAATACGTTCATGAGTGTAGTCATATCTCTTTTGCATATTTTGTCCAATACTTTACGCCCTAATTCACATTCCACATTCCGTGTATGGGTGTACTTCTATATATACTCCCTTGATCATAACCTCACGTTTTCGATTTGATCATATATACATCTCCTCGCAACATGATCCACACCATTGAGCTTCTTGTTTTCGTTCCGGTCAGCTTCCCTGCTACTATCAAAGATATGTACGAGACTTGCCGGGTTTGTCATCAAGTATACATATCGCTTAATAATACATGTCTCTTATTGTTCTCTGAATTTTAAGGGTAGCCTTCATATCACACGCGGTGCATCGACCAACCCGTCCTTACCACCAATTTACTTCTACCAAATGCTACAGATTGTACATCCGCGTCACAAAGAATAAATTCCGCCGCTGAGTGTGCGAGTCCCTCGCAACGCATGTTTCTGAGCTGTAATGTCGCTCGTCTGGGCATGAGCCAAGTGAATGAGGACATCACTTTTATTGTTATTAAGACCCTTTTTTATAAATAATTTTTTACTCCGGTACAAATTGACCCAAAAGGTTGATATAATGGCTTGAGGAAGAGTATGACGGTATCTTGTGCTGCAACCAATCAAGGTGTAGATAATTGAAGATCGTCCGTTGGAAGTTATACCGTAGCATGCATGGTTTAGAAGTTAGCTATACCCGACATTCGGTACCCATCGCCTCAACATGGCTGATTTTGGATAAAAATACATTTTCTGTGCCTCAAACCCCTAAAAACCCTCAATTTGAGAACAACATTTATCAATGTTTTTTTATCACAATGTTATGTGCACACTGCATAAGGCCTACTTTGCGCCTACATGCTTAGCATACTAGCGTGCAATGACGGATGTAGACGCGTCCGGTGATGCATCGAAAACAGCGGCCACCTATTGGCCATGTCCCTTACCTTCACACGGAACAAGACGATACCAATGCAACTCATGCGAGAGATGTCTAGGCTGTCCTACACCCTGTGGACAATCAGAGGACTACGTCTGTCGGGGATTATTCTGTTCCTGCAGAACAGCAAATCACATAGATTAAAAAAAATGGCAGAAGAAGAAAGCGGACAGAAGCTGTAGAATAAGGCATACACCTTCTCGTGCGCGAACCATAATCGACTATTCAGAACCAACAGAACGAGAGATAATCACCGGTGAACTTGATATAATCACCGGTGAACTTGTTGAGGCTGAAGCATCAGAGAGAAATAGATGCACCAATATAAATGCGCTATATATCATACTCGATGTGCCCGTATCAACTCTAAACCCTAGCCATATCCATACGTTATGTATTATCGTCCAATGTGTTCAGGAAGTATTCGAAAATGCGATCTACTTGTGAGCCACGTTCGAGGACTAGTGAGAGGAATGACCAAGATCCTCTCCCCTGACGATGACAAAGCCTACAAGTTGCTATATCAATTAATTGTACATAAGGACACTGACAATGCTGATCAGGACACCAGAATACTAAACTTTATATCTGACACCACCATTCGAGCTACAAGTCCCTCTCTTAGCCGTGCTATGAAGGCACTCTTATTTGCAATTGCAGATACAGAAAACCAACCCAAGCCTGTCAGCACAAAACAAGTCAAAGATTAACTTGAAGGTGCAACGTAGAGATTCACTAATGATCCTGAACGAGATATAAGAACACCAGTGTCAGAACCAAAGTTCAATATACACAACGCAATAAAAGCGGGAGGGGATTGGACTGGCGTGCAAGAGGGATGTGGTTTAAGTGAACGCGCGCCTTACAAATCTCGGGTATGAATAGAAACAAGGTAGAAATATATTGTCGCTGTACCTTGTGATAACTATTAGGATCCGCTACTATTGTGCTTTTGAAATATAGACAGATGAATCAGCTACCTTTGTGCCTTGAACTGGTTGCAGTCCTCGGATACGACATCAGGGTTCGTCGCAGGAAACATGCGCAACCCAAATTGCTCGGGGCGAGGTTAAAAGATGTCCCATACATGATGCGCAAGTATACGAAAGAGACAATATGTAACGCATACACAGCTCACTTTGGAGCTTACACACACCGTGCAAGCCTGATGACACGTACTAGAAATGGTATACAGCGGGGTTTAGACTTTATTACCCCCACCCCCACATCTCTCGAAAGCTCGGCATCGACACCAACTGTATTGACAGCATTGAGAAGCGATGGTAGTGTACTGCAGACAAACGGCACATATAAACAAATAGGTCACTTACACTTCACAACAATGCTCGACCTAGTGACAAAGAATTCGAAGCAGCAGATAGGACTGTCCTACTTTTACACAGCATTCATTCAGAAAGTAGAATTTCTCACACTCTCCTGTAAGGAGTACGAAAAATTCGAGCAAGAAGCTAAGAACCTTCAGACCTCCTTGAAGAAAGAATATTCTGAGCATTGTATTCATGATAGTACTGAGTGTGATGGCGACCACTTCCACTGCTTACAACGAGCACTAGGTGGTGACAAGTGCACGAGATCACACGACTTCCGATGTCTTGAATGCTCAACGATGGTCACACTCGTACCAAAAATTGAAAAGCATGTGCGGCAAACGTTATTTAAAAGATCTCGGCGAATAGTGACTGATCAAGAATCTGCACAAATTGCAAGTGACCAAATAGGCCCAGTCAATCATACAATGCCTGCGTTAAATGGATATGGTGAGGAGGATGAAGATGAGTTGCTGCGGACGTATATAGATACGACAATATTCGGTGAGCCTAATACGGAAGGCTGACAAATGAAATTTAAAGACCTAGAGTCAATACTTCTTGCGCTGGCTGTCATGCAGAAGGAATTTTTTAGTACCAACCCCATTTAGCTCGAGGGAGTTGGCAAAATCATCATATAGAGAAAATCAGGGAACAGTTGGACACATCGACACTACACATTATATTAGATCATAAGCAGAAAATCCTATCACAGTGGTGGTAAACCTGTAATTGTTATACCTAATGACAATAAATCACCCATGCATACTATGAGATAAGAGTTAGGTGAGGCGTTACATATGACTGCCTTAGTATCTGTAGTATGTTGGTCTGTCAATGTAAACCTAAGATCGATCGCCATCTCTCTACAAGTGATCTCTCTTTCGTCAGCCGGTTTCAACATAGTTGAGTTGGCTCTGACTTACAAGTTACGTCTGTCATCTTACAGAATCTAGATGATATACATGAATTTTGCGAGCCCGGATCCAACAATGCTTTTATTTCATGTCCATTAACTCGTATATCTAGGATTACACGCTCGTCTTGAGGTGCGTCATTTTGTCGTAGTGATAAGACCCGGTATGCTTATCGCTTAATATCAACCTTTGGTTGCACCTTGCATGTATGCTTGTGGCAACCTCCAGTCC
>NW_014039732.1:11316-26952 GCF_001186125.1 Sphaeroforma arctica JP610 | reverse complement strand
AGGTGCGTCATTTTGTCGTAGTGATGAGACCCGGTATGCTTGTCGCTTAAAATCAACTTTTGGTTGCACCTTGCATGTATGCTTGTGGTAACCTCCAGTCCCGGTACAGTCGGCACACTTCGCGATAAAGTGCTTACACTTGTCTGCGTGCCTTCCATTCCATCTGCCATTCGGCTCATGTTGGGTCATTCATCAATTGCAATCAGTCTCACTACAGTTCTTGACCTCTCTATGCTTGGGCTGAGGGTTGCCTGCCGGCGGACCATTTCTGGCGGTTTGGTTACCCTTAGGGATGACATTGTTCTTGTTGCTATCAGAACCGTTTGTATTTTTGTTCTTATGGCCACCCTTGTCACCCCCTTTGTTCACCTTCTGACCTCCATTAGTAGACTGAGAGTCTCGACCATTGCTGATCCTCCGGTGAGATTGCCGCCGACCTTCTTCTGAGTATTAGTGACTTTCACCACGGAAATAGGGCGTTTGGTAAACGTCTGATCCGCTCTCGAGTAAAATTCAGCCCAGGTTAAGCTCGCTAGGTAGGTCCCTCAATGGATGTCCGGGCAAGATTGATGCATATCAGCGTACAGAATCTCTTGATCTCTCCTATGCAGGTTTGATCAAAATATTGTCTGCACCCATAGTACACACATGAATAGCTTGTCAGGTGACATCTCCCGAGTCTGGGCCCGTGACATGTGTGTGTCCAACTCTAGTAAGTAGTGGGACACCGGCGTTCCTTCTTCCGGTGGTATCATGATTGATACAAGCAATTCCGGTCGAGAGTCCGTCGAGAATAAGTAAACGATCATCTCACTCTGCTCTTTCCACGTCTTTAGTTTAGTGATCGCTTGTTTCGCCTTCTCTAACTTGTTATACTTGTAAGAGGACGGCTTAAAGCTCTGCTGCGCTGCTTCGAATCATAGATTCTTCCGTAGATTGGCTGTAAGCATAATCTGTCCAAACTCTTTCAAATACCTAGATAACAACGCCAGACTGCTAGTATCGATTGGATCCTTTCGGTCCTTTCGATCAGATCTGTATGTCGTTGGTAGTTTAGCTATGTCCTTTACAAACTTCTTGCCTTCCACAGTCTTCTCGGTCTGAAACACTCTTAGTTCTGAATCAATCTTGGTCTGGAAGTGCGTAGCCATTGTCATGTAAAGACCAGCGGCATCAATCCTATCTTGATACATCGCCTCGAGTGAAGCAGCCTCAGCTTTGTTCATTTGAACAGTGAATTCAGCAATTTTCAAATCACTACTGGAGTGATCTTATCCCTTCTCTTCTAACTGCATCTGACCATGCAGTCACTTGTCTGCCTCATCCTTGGATCCATCGACTTGTTTTAGGGTTTTTTAGGCTCTTCGGTCGGTCTGTCCTTCGGAAATACCTCTGGGGCATTTTGTGGATTGCCTTCCGGTGGTGGATTTGGTACAGGCTACTGTTCGGATGCCATTCGCAACATTGTTGTTGCGTCCAATCCAGGTGATTATTGGGTCTCGGATGATGAAGATCGGATTCTGTTTGCCTCTTCATTGTCTGACAACATCTCAAATGCCAATAGGGCTTGATAGAGTACCAAATGGTTCGATATCAAATCGAGAATGTCTCCAAGAAGATCCTGAATTGCGTACCAAATTAAGTGTGCAAAATATCTTTTGAAACTGACGAAAAGGTTTGCGTGCCTGCTTACCTTCGTCAGTCTTCATTGCTACTAGCCGATTGTAGTACTTAGAATCTCTAAACAAATCGAGCTCGAAATTTCTTACCGCTGCATTCATTACATACTTCGGTGAAATTGTACCATCCGGCTTGGTCTTCATTACGTCCGGAAAGTACGTTCCATACGTGTTTCGAAACACCCATGCCCGGTTGGCCCGCTGTCGGATCAGCTCTCGTTGACCCTCCTCCTGGATATCAAGCTGATTCTGGTATGGGTCGCCCAGATCAAAGTTTTGTCGCCAAGCCGGTCGGAGTGGTGTTTTGGGTACACGCAGGAATTGTGAATCCAGCCTGGTGTCCGAATCGTCGTCCTGACCGTGAAGTGTATGATCAACATCATCCGGACCTATATCCACGAAACGCAGTTGTTCCTCCGTTACGTTGATTTGGGGCTGATCCATCAGTGTGTGTGCTATTGGCACATCTTCCAAGTCATCCTCTCCTGATTCACCATGACCTTGATCCTTCGCTGCGGCTTGCTTTTTCTTTTGCTGCTTAGTGGGTCTCAGTTCATGTACCATTGGTTGGTAGTTCTTCAGGAAGGTTCTTCTATCCCTTGCTATCATATGAAAAGTAGGGTCTTTCCTACGTGCCGCGCGCGTGTCCACTGGTGGGGACGATACATCTGATTCCAGTGCATGTCGCATTTCCTCTGCAGTTGAATTTTCCGAGGATTGCGTTTTCTCGGCTTTTCCCTTTCGAGACTTCGCCTTCTTCGCTGGTGGCTTCTGTGGCTCAGTTGTCACAATACCTCCGGATGCACCTACACCCGAGTCAACCAACTTCTTACGTTTCCGTTTAGTTAGAGTTGGTGCCGGTTGTGTCGGCGTGATCTCAGTTACTTCAGAGTCCACTGATGATGCCGGGTGTGTTTACTGCTGTTCCGCCTACAGTAAACCAATTTAATTTTGCAGCCTTAGCTACATTCGCTGCCTTATTTTTCCTTTTCGTCATAACATCGTTAGCGTATTATAAACTTAAAATATGTAAAAGTCGGTCTCCTCTAGGCTGACTATACGATACCAAGACGTTTACGTTAATAAGACATTGCGTTAAACGTTAAAATGCAAAATGTTAAATAAGTTTAGCTTCAGCCCTTGGTAATGAGCAAAAGATTAGGGGATTTTAGACTGAGACTATTGTCTATATGCTCCGCTCTAATCACTCACTACTTCGGTCTAGATTTATTTATGTTTTAGTTACTAAGACTAGATATCATTTTATTGGACGCTTAGTTTACATTTCACGCCTCGAAACAATCACCTAATCAAACTAACCAATAAAATACCTCTAAGTCCAACTTGAGAAAATCAAAAATCAAATCAAAACACCAAGTTGGTGCAGTATACATCTGCACCTAATCCCCATCACTTGGTACCTAGCTTCCCATCCCATTTAAGGCATAGACGGGCACAACTAGTTGGCTGGCTAGGAGGAATCAAAACCATGTTATCCTAAATTATAACAACTCTGATCCTGTCCTATTCTCAGTGGATTATCTTGCTCTGAGATCGTTTTCGAATTATACCACAGGTTTGTACCAACAACCATTTCAAGCCTGAGACCCTCTCTCATGGTACTCCAAAGTGTCATTTTCTAGTGTCAGATTGGAGTCGTTCCTATATTATGTACAATTCTAATTTCAGTGGAAAAACCAATCTATATTTGGAAAGCCACCTAATTGTCCACAGTAGAGTCCCATACTCTAATGTGTACTGTCACATGTTCAGAATCTTGAATTGCGCAGTTCTTGTTCATGTCCAATTCGTTTAACGTATTACAGGATTACAAGTATAAACGTTAACACAGTAATACGTTTATAGTATACGTTAACTGTGCAACTACTATTAGGAACCCGCTATTTTTACACATGAAACACGACTAAGCTTAGTGGCCGCTACCTAAGTTGGTATCAACGGCATGATCTGTGTTCTGAACAACATTTCCAGCTGGTGGTGGTGCTGTAAGGGCTGTCGTTTCCCCTGGTGGTTCCATTTCTTCATAAATGTATGCCGCCGTAAGTTGTGCGTAAGGACGGGTATGAGTATCCCACGCAAGCCTGTTCCACTTTTCTTGTACCTTATTCGCTTCAAGGTTTAACACGTTCTCTGAGTTGTCTACTATCATCCCCAATACTGCTACACCCCCAGCAACCTCCTCCACGTTAGAACGCCTGGGCACGAATCCGCGGTAAAGCATGAATGGCATGCTCATACTGGCAAATATTGGATGAGGCATTACCTGGGCCTCGATAACCTCAGTCCCCTCCTCGTCATTATCCAGGTTGACCTTCTTCATTAACTTCAGAGGCTAGCAGTACTCCCTAAAAGAGGCTTCTCGATTCTGATACTCTTCATCCCGGATGCACTTTCCTGCTCTAATACGCTTCATGATATCGTCTAAAGATTTACTATGAGCGATGGCATCGTGAGCGATGGCATCGTTGTCCGGCGCGTTTAATTAGACCAGATGCAGATTCGGCAGCACTAGTCTTCACCTTCCTCTGTCTGCTATAACCACAATACCTGTTTCTGAGGCTGTTGCGTCTGGTTCTCTTCTTGTCCCTGTTGTGGTTGTGACGGTTGCGGCTAGTTCTGATGCTGTGACTGTTGGAGGGATTACTAAAGCGGTAGGTGAACTGTCTATGTTGGCTTGGAGTAGACTGTTGTGATGTGTATAATCATGTAGCGTGTGGACATCAGCCACTGGTTGCGCATCATATGCGCGTGCATCAGTTAGCTCTGTGTTTGCATCACTTGTCACTATTACTTGTTTTCGTATATGTAATGAAGTTGGAGTTGCTATTGATGTATTAACGTGTGAAGCAATCGTATTCTTCTTTGAGCTATTTTGTTTTGTGCGTTTCGTACATTCTGCAATATTTGTGCTGCACTAGCTAGCTGTTTCCCCCCCACTTTTCGATAGATTTGTATGCTGATAGTGGTGCTGACTGTGTTACCGTTTTTCGTTTGACCACAGTTGGCGTTGTGTGTGATACTAAGTTGGAAGGAGGTAAGGGGTTCAATGTTGTTCGTGTAGATGATGGTTTAGCTGTTGTGTTGAATAGATTCACTTGTGTTACATCTCTTGCTATTCAGTTACGCCTACTATCAATATTAGGTGATACAGATGATCCGCTACGCAACGATCTAGTGCTATGTTGCTTATCCGTACGTGTCAATTCACTTGTTAGTGTCTTTAGACTGTTGTAGAAATACGGCCTCCAGTCAGTCTAAAATATCAAGTTCAAATGAGATAACACAATGGTTTTTTTTGTTATTTAAAACAATTTAATACAATTTCGTTTTCCAATATTTCCAAAGTGTTCTAAATTCACTTTGATGGCTCCAATAGCCTGAGTATTTGGTATGACTCATTTACTTGGACCTATTTGAGACGATAGTAGATGTAGGATATTATAAACTAAATTTTATAATCTCTGAACTACTACTTACAGGTTTTGGTCTTCCCGCCAATCTCCAAAATCCAATAAGTTTTTTCTTTTTAACTTTTCTTCAGATGGAACTTTATTTATATTAGCTAATGTATTAACTTGACTTACGTTCTTATTTCTATCTACAAATTAGATGTGTGGTCATGAACACTTAGTACTTCTAGTGAAAATTATTCAATAAAGAACAGCTAGAGGTACGTCCTGTGTGATCGAGGATATTAAGGCTCTTACCAAGAGGCAGTCCCGATCATTCTTACACGAGCTACCACTGCTAAATCCTATCTGACTTAAGTTGTATCTTAGTTTATACAACATGGTTTAAAACATGGAAATACCTATCGAAGTTTACACTGTCTGATGTTAATGTAGTTTTATTTTTGCGGTTGTGCATGCGCATGCATTGATTGTAATCAATCGAAGTGGGTTTACAAGAGCCGCTTTTTAAAGACGCAAAGCCGGTCAACCATAAACTATACTCTTTCTCAGTATCACTCATGTTGACTCAATGTATGGATACAAACCACACTATAAACGACAATACGCACTACAACGAACAAGTATCAGTGTGTATATGTACAATATTTAGTACTACATGTGTGTGTGTGTGTGTGTGTGTGTTGGAAATGTACACAAAGTATGAAAATACCGTGGTATTTTCTACTTTAGCCGTAGTTTCAAGGTCAACGACCGTGGTGCTGAACCATCCGACCGCCGGTTACTAATAAACTACCGTTGGTAGTCATATTGTTTGAACCATAGTACCCAACTATACAGTAATACTAGGCAAACAGCGTGGGGAAATAATGAGCCAAGTGCAGAGGACTATTCACGTCCTCAAACTCATAAAATAGGACCGTCTGGATGTGAAGTTTCTATTGGTTCAATCGAATTTGTAGTAATTGTTTCGTCAAAACTTTTAGTATTTCATTTCAAAGTGTGGTCCAATCATCATCACAATATATTATTGTCTTAGCTAATATAAAAGTAATTTCAGTAGAATCTATTAATAAATATTTCATCTGTACCAATGATATATGGCTGTTCATTATTGAAAAAAAAAATCAAAACTCGGATATACCTTTTCATAATATGTGGAAACGACAATAGTGTTTGAGATTGTTAGCACGTTGTGGTCACATGCAATAGTATCGACGAACAGAGAAGTTTTTCTTCTCATTTCAGTTTATCAGTATGGCCCTCATCTTGTTTTCAACCGAATGAACTATAAATATTGGTTTCTGTTTGCGCGCTACCTTTACTAGAACAAAACAAAAATCTTGGACGCATTTCTTTCATCTTGCAAAGCGATGATTCAGATTTTCAACTTTTCGAACGCCTCGAGGCTTGCATGTTTTCGACTGAGATATTGCACAATATATATATTGGTTGAAATTGTTGGCACGTTGTGGTCACATGGCAATAGTATCAATTAACAATTTTTTTCTTTCTCATCTTAATTTATCAGTATGGCACTCATCTTGTTTTCAACTGAATCAATAAAAATAAATTAAATCTTGCACACATTTTTCATCTTGCAAACGATGATTCAGATTTTCAACTTTTCGAACGCCTCGAGGCTGGCCTGCTTTCGACTGAGATCTTGCAAAAAAAAAAAACTGGTCGAGGTTGCTGGCACGTTGTGGTCACATGCAATAATATCGACTAACAGAGAAGTTTTTTCTCATCTTAGTTTAACAGTATCGCACTCATCTTCTTTTCAATCGAATGAATCAAAAGTATTAATTTTTATTTGCGCGCTACCTTCATCAGATAATTAAAACCTTGCACGCCTTTTTCATCTTGCGAAGCAATGATTCAGATTTCCAACTTTTCGAACGCCTCGAGGCTTGCCTGTTTTCGACTGAGATCTTGCAAAATATTCATACTGTTTAAGATTGTTGGTACATTGTGGTCACATACGATAGGGGTGCTATTATGTATTTCAATTTAGAGCAATAGTGTCGAATAATAGAGAAGCATCTTTTCCACATTTGAGTTTATCAGTATGATACCCTTCTTTTTCTCAATTGGACTCACGGCTAGTGCGTTGGTTGAATTTTATTTGTTGAACTGTTTCTACTAGTTTTTTTAGGTCTGCTACTATATTCTTTCAAGTGCGCAATGTTTTTTCTGCACATAGATCTATCTATGCACCTGTGTCAGTTGAGACAAACATTGAAACAACTCATTGTCTTATGAATGATGCTTATGTGTATATCGTAGATAATCATGATGTGCAGTCGCGTTTTCCTTTATCCTTCTCGTACATACAATATGTAGTAAGAAGAAATGACTTTTAAGTGTGTATTATAAATACGGAAAGGGCACTTTGTATAAATATACATACAATTTAACGGTAAAAAGGTATCGAACCAAATGTACATTTAGATAGTTTTCCTTGATTCGAATGTACATCCACTGATTTTCTCTGGCAAAAACATATCAATTTTAATTTAAAGAGCCTTCGCGATGAAGACAGAGTTTACAATAACTCGTCATATTTAGTCAATCTTGCACGGAATTTCACTAACGAAGGAAGGCTTTATCGTATACATTCACATTTCGGCCCTGTTGCGAACACGACCGGCCCTACCTATGCTTTTATCGTAGACTCAGGCCTCCTATACATCGGGTTTACTAGACAATTTCTGTACATGTACGCAAGTTGCAACCTAATCTCTAAACCGTACACGGCTAATCGTCGGGATGCCCACCCAGATCATGTTGTTTGTGTTAAACAACTCGTGTCTAGCAGAAGTGATTTATTGTAGCGTAGACTCTATCTCTTGACAAGCAGCAGCGTTACTGGTATCGAGTCTTTCGTTCTTAAAGACTTGTACAAGGCATCATCAGATCCGAGATTTGTCTATTAAGATAATATAAATAATCGGCAATAGCCTTTTTCTGCTCTTCGGTCAACGGCAGATTCGTGGCAAAGAATTCCACATTTTGGCCTCTGGAGATTTTGAAGAAGTGATGGATATATCTGGCAAAGTTGTGAAGGGTTTCCTCTGTTGCTATGAACATTTGTAGCAAACCTGTAAGTCAGGAATGTTGTTGAATTTTCGTATTGTCATTCCTAAGGAAATACAAGGGGCTCGAAAATTGGGAATTGATTATAAATAGTCATAATTTAGTCTGGAGCTAGCCGTGAATTTCCCGGTTTCCTTTTCCTCCTCTAAGGCCCGGGTCAATCCAAATTTATCCAAGCCATGATTTGTATCGTTTCAAATTCCGAATATATCACTGAGAAACCATTGTGGGGTTAAGTCACTATAGCTCGCATCGAAGTTCTTCTCCGCGTGCACACCGACTTTTAGATTTTTGCAATAGAGTACTTTTTTGACATACAATGTCATTGAAATGGATCGCCTCAAGCAAGAGATCGTCCAAATCTTAGTTGGTTGTCTTTGCCGAACATAGATTTCCAGTTCGTGTTTCTGTAGCAGGTTTTAATAACCCTAAACCCTAAACCCTAAAACATATCCCTTATAAAAGTAAGTGAAGAAGTTTTCTGGATATATTTGTTTGCAGCGTTCAAGAACACTCCCGAGTTCTGCCATCACATACAGAGTTGATGAATCTATCGAAGGGCACCATCAAGACACTTTCTATATGATTTGATTTCTCAAGTCTCAAAGGAAAGCAAGACACACAAATGCTCAAGCTGTGAATTGTAGATCCGCGGACAAATAGTATGGTACCTTGCCCTGAATTCCTCTAGGCGTGGTATAATCTAATTTTATTCTACAGCTGCACTTTTAGCAATACTAAGTACATAAATATTAAAACTGAATATAAACAGAGGGCTCGATGTATTTTTTTTAAGGATGTTCCATTTTTCAAGATGATTTTTGTTGGAAGGTTGTAGTTCTTAGCAGCTTTGTCACACTGAATAGCATGATAATAACAACTAAAGCACAATTTATGGTCTATAGATCTGTCGACATATCGTAAGTCACTTTGGGGTAATTTCTTTTGGTGATATAGTTTTATTATTATTCTAAAGTTAGACATTAGCAATACTTGAAAGTATCAATTATAACTGAACACAAAACATGAGTATCGGTAGAATCTATTCCGAGGTTGTTCCTACTCTCAAGCTGATATTTTGGAAAGTATTTAGAGTAATGGAAGATACTGCCGAGTTCTGCAATCAAACAGAACGATGTTGAATCTTCTGGTGGTCAATGAAATGGTGCCGAGCTACGTCTAAATGCATGCAGATTTGTCCGTATAAATATGGAAATTTAATCGATGCCATTGAAATGTGAATCATCGGATTTAGTCATTACTGAGTCTTCACTTATATGTGACTCAATTTACTGATCTTGGAAAAGAGTTCTGTCTTCAGAATGGCCAAGTTTAGCAATGATTGATTTTTACAGGCGACGATGTGCATAGCTCTTAGCTTCATATAGAACTTAAAAATAAAGTTTCAATCGACTCGTGAGGCATCCATGGCAAACGAGGGCAAGAGAACATGCAAGAGAACAACGGTATGCCCCTGTGGTCTCGAATATAAATTGTGAATCAAAGATCCAATTTCTGAAGGGAGATGCTTGCTATGTGATGATTTTGCCACATTCAAAGAGGACGCTTGGTTCCACACTGGTCTGGCGATATGCAGATCATTGTGGCCATCGTTTCAACTGATGCGAAATACAGATAGCGAAGTTTGCACTTCATCTAAAAGGATCTCATGAATGTACGACGTCGACACCAAACTCATCAAACTTACCAACGAACGACACGACAAACCATTGTGCGAAATAGCAAACAAAGTGGCACGCAGTCTTAATATGACGACAGACAATACTGGGATTAT
This sequence comes from Sphaeroforma arctica JP610, assembly GCF_001186125.1. Lineage (NCBI taxonomy): Eukaryota > Ichthyosporea > Ichthyophonida > Sphaeroforma > Sphaeroforma arctica. The sequence goes on along the minus strand of NW_014039732.1, from coordinate 16,948 downwards.
ATTAAGGGTATTGCTTGGGAGTAGAATCTCGTGATGTCGTGATTGAGGGTAAGTGGTTGTCTCATCGAGAGTACGATTTGAGGAAAGATAATAATTTGGAACCTAATGTATTCAATATCTTGAATAAGAACGATTTATTCTGTAAAGTTATGTATTCACACGCTAACAATTACATAAAAATAAAGGTTGATCACGTCTAGGCTTTGTTTTTAATCAAATGCTGATACTGAATGGGTGTACTAGATCATTCCTTAGAACTTGCACAATTTTACCCTCATTCACTAGACACACGAAAGTGTAGAAGGAGTAGCAGGACTTATTAAGGTTTAAATGAAACTACACACATAGATGCATTGCAACTGCTTAGCTGTAAAGTCTACTTAGCAGCGAATCGACAGAGTTCCCCAGAGATGCCATTCTTGAATCTGTCACTTAGTCCATTGGAAGCAATGGCCGTTCTCTTGTGTAGTTTCTACTGAGACTGTTACATATACTATATGAACCCAAACAGTACAACTGACTGAGAATGGCATTTCGCAAAGTGTAAGTAGCTCTAACAGTATACATTTGTTGTATGGTCTGCCAAACTCTGCATAAAGGACATAGGTCTTCTGGTTGTGTACGCCCCCTTGGTCGGTCTGATCGGCTTTGTCGCTGAGGTTACTCGGTGGCATGACTGAAGACTGAAGTTGGCCGGCGGAATTACAGCTTTCGTGGGCGTGCGTGAAGCGTGAAGCGTGAAGCGTCTGTTAAACTTAAATAGGACAGGTATGAAAAAGAAGGTTCTTTTTGCACAACGCATTACTACTTACGTTTTAAATCTTATTTGCATTAATTCTCTAGTTACTAGCGCAGTTAGTAATACAACAGTTCAAATATTACCAGCCGTTTGAATGAAACGTAAGCAGATTCTCATTGGTTGACAAAGGTCGTATAGCCCATTTCGTTTAAAAAGGTCGAAATTCGAAGTGAAATACATTATAATTTCGTTTGTAAAGTTGCCCTCAATAGTCAGTCAACCGTTTATAAATCATAAAATTATAAGTTTACGGTCAAGTTTTATGCCTAATACCCAAACCGTATTGATCTTAGCCCCGAGGTCACCAGTGTAGAACTGAAGACGGAAATAAAAAACATATCCCGAAAAAAAAAAAGAATAAGAAAAAAACCCGAAACCTCGCACCCCCCTCCCACCAATGTGCCTTGCACACCTGCACAGGCAAAATGCTTGTACACCAAAGGGCCGCGTAACATCGCAATTACCGTTCTAAAGTAGCTAAATCTACAAAACCGTCCCCTAAAACACGACAATCCCCTCCAATACCAAAAGTAATAGCCCGCCCAGCAGTTTCTGAAGAGCTCATGAAAAATCTCTAGACGAGTTGACGGATATAACTTCTGTCTGCTTCTTCTTCAAAGCACTATTTCCAAATGGCAAGCCTTCCTCACGCTATACCTTCGAGGTGTGTCGCTCCCACCCTTTTTTAAAACGTCATCATCTTCTCTGGTAGCTGCCATCGAACCCAATTTCCGAACGCAATCGTCAAGGCCAAGCAACCAGCATCATCCGAATCTGCATTTCCGCTGGGGACGACGCCAGATTGAAACGAATTACGAATGATTCCTGGAATTGGCGCCTTGACGAAGATATCGATCCCCGCTCTAATAAGCACCCAGATTCAGCCAAAGCAGCAACTATACACTATCTTCGAACCAAGCGCGAGGCCCGGCGATACAGACTTGGCACTTGAGATCATCGGCAACAGTCTTGATCTACTCTGAATCCTTCGGCAAAATCAGTAGATATCGATATCCTCAAATCTACAACCGAGTGCATTGAGGAATCAAAGCGAGACAACCCCACAACCCAGGACTCAGCACGCAACCCAACTGCCCCATCAGCGGTTTCCCGACTCTTGGAGAAGGCAGATCAACTGGAAGCACGTGATGCAGATGGCGACATGGAAATCAACAATTCAAAACCCGATGTCAACTTGTCAGAGGACGAATAATGGTAGGACCTTTCTTAGCCCACGAGTTCTCAAAATAGATAATCCGGCGAAACCAGATAAGTGTGTAAATGTTATATCGATTTTAGATCAGGTTGACGTTATGTGTGTGGTTGAAACCTGGCACAATGCAACTTTTCTGAATCATGTACGTTCTTCCACAATGCATCGTATCTTACATCACACTGCACGACACAGCCCTGTACATCCTTCGCCCTGTGGTATTGATAATGTTTTCCAAGCATCACTTATCGAAGTTCCACCTCATTCATTCATTACCATATGCGGTTTTCTTCTCCTGCACTGGTATTCGGATGGCTGTATGCCACCTCCCACTCAACTCCTTAACAAAGGCAGAAGTTGAACACTACATGAATCCTCCTGAGATCGGCAACTTCCAACCAGATGTCGTTTGGGGTGATTTCAATTGCAAAGATAGACAGTATGGTCATACATTCACGATCAATGGACCCCACCTGCTTGCGGATCACAGTATCTACGAGGACTTCAAATTCGGAGTCGATCTTCAGGTTGTCCCAAATAAACCAGTAATCCGTCTTCGGCGAGTGCCTCTGTCTCAACCCCCACCTCAGCACCAGAGTCTTCCATCCCACGGCTACAACCGGTATCGCCACCGAATGCATCATTTACACGACAAGGCCCACACCCTGTTGTTTCAAGCAGAAATCCGTGAGCATCAACATCTGTTACGGTCATACCTGTAAATACTTGGTCCGTCAGACGGATTGGAGCGGATACTAGATCGAATCTGGCGCTACACATCGAACTCTGCCATTTTTGGAGGTTACTATTAGGACACTGACAGACCGTGGGTACAACGACTGCCGAATCACACGTTCCGCCCGCGATCTGTTGCCCAGCACAACATCCAGAGGTATAAGAATATCGCACATCAACGTCGATCACCGCGTCAGCCTTGTATACCGCGTGTTCAGGATTCGGGCGCTGCACTGACGGATTACTACCAAGATCTCTTCAACCTACCTAACCCACACGTCATCCCACCGGACACAGCACCAACACCTCCATCGAAAGCAGTTATTCACTCGGATATGGTGTTGGAGGTAATACTGTGCTATCCAAACAAGTGTCCTGGTCCAGATGGTATCTATATTCTTCTCCTTATTGCCGCAGTAGAACGATCAACTGAACCCCCGACTATGGGACGCCCTGATTCTGACAGCCCACTTAATAGCATCTTGGCTGAGACATTCTTCACCCTCTTAATGGCTTGTACATACCCTAAAGCTCTCAACTGTACTCTCTTGGCAGCCCATCTGAAGAAAACGGACACGGGTATTGCATCCCCGGCCGATTTCCGACCGCTAACCTTGGCGCAGATTGTTCGACGCATCATTGAGAAGTGCTTCCTACAGCTGATAACAAATCTTCCATGCAACTCAAGCTGGATTTAAATCACGCTACTCTTGTATTTCCTTCACCCGAGGACTGGGCAAATTTGTTCAAGTCGATCGCAATGCTCAACGACCTAATTAAAACCCTACAAGAGAAAATCGTGGACCTTGAATCCCGCCTCAGTACAACGCCAAACGACAATCACAATAATACATTTCAATTTGGTGTGAGCTCACCTCAACAACCAAAAAATGATGTCACTGTGATCACTGCACCGACAAAACGCTTGCACACCAATGAGCCACGTAACATTGAAGTTGCCGGCGATCGCTCCAAAGTAGCTAAAACCACAAAACCCGTTAGTACAAATATAACTACAGGAGAAGTAACGTTATTGATCCCTTCATGTGATATAATAACTACAGGAGAAGTAACTTTATTGGTCCCTTCTTGTGATATAATAACTACAGGAGAAGCAACGTTATTGATCCCTTCTTGTGATATATATATATATATATATATATATATAAATATATAACAACTAATATATTTCAATTTGGTGTGAGCACACTTCAACAACCCACAAGTGATGCCATTGTGATCACTGCACCGGCAAACAAGAGAATATATAAACCAATTGTTCAATTTTCAAAAGGCTATGACTAATTACGCTATAATAAGAACGAGTAAAAATACAATTTATACTGTATTCCACTATATGTCACGTTGATTATTCGAATTCAAGATTCACATCATCGGCGCCTCTCCTGCTTCACGGTGGCTGCCTTCCGTTTCTCCTTCTTTTCGGCTTTGCTGTCTTTGTCCTTTTGCAGATCGAGCTTGTCTTTAACTTTTTTCTCCTGCACATTACGTCAAATCAGTGACTTTGTTAGAGCCGACACTACAAAAGAGCCGACAAAATTAGTGCAGAATCGTTGAAGTCAAGGAGTATATTGATTTCCTCAATTAAACACATGCCAGAACGACAAGTTGTAGGGCTGTTTGTCGACTTGTTAAGTTTTACTATCATGAATTAAAACCACTCGCACCGGAATGAGCAAGCCTACCACCACTACAACACAAGGATGTACACAGCACATCCAAAAACAACACTTGCAATATGCAGCGACATATATCCTCTCGGGAGAAGATACATGTGCATATTATGTATACATAAGCATATACGAACCTTCAGGTGTAGAACACAAGACCGTTCATAGGAGAACGCCCACACACTTGACTATGCACGTACACGCAAACATACACTAGCTTAACAAACACTCCTTGCCATGTCGTAATTTTTTAACAAAATTACAATGTCAATTCTTTAAGGATACTACACAGTACACAAGCACACGTAAACAATCGCATGCATGCATGCATAATTCGAAAACAAGGAAACACACGCGAAAGGTTCCTCAATACTCCAATATATATATATATATATATATACCTATATATATATAGATATATATCCATATACATATACATATACATGTATATACATGTACATATACATATACATATACATATACATACAGCGTGTAAGCCTTCAATAGGGTCAAAATTGAGCGGAGACACTCTTGACAGTCACAAACACGCATGCTCGCAAACACACAGAAATACGCTGGTACATGCCAACAACGGCCGTATCAAAACTATATGCATGCCTAACCAGTTCTTTCTAAGGAAACAGTCACACACTCATACGGCAAACAGCAATTTGCATGGTATTTATTATATCCCATAACTATACAAACTGTATGCATGCCTAATCAGTTCTTGTTAAGGCAGCCTCCACACGCTCATACGACAAATAGATGCTCAGCTAACTAACAACAAGCATCTCAGCACTTTCACATGGGTTTTAATTGCATGAATATATATATAGACAAACATACATGGCATATGCGCTGCCTATGTGCACAATCACGTCGAGTTTTAGCTAAACCCCAAACCCTAAAACCCTGTGTAAGAACCTTCGTCCTCCATCTCAGACAGTTCAGCACTTCGTATAGCCACCCACCATCATACGACAAAATATACTTACACACATACAACCTCATGTACACATACAATTTATGGACTTACAAACTCTTCATATACAGCTTACATACACACCTATCATATACACCCTACATACACACTCATCATATACACTCATCATATACACACTCCTCATATACGCCCTACATACACACTCATCATAAACACCCTACATACACACTCATCATATACACCCTACA
>NW_014039732.1:8874-10603 GCF_001186125.1 Sphaeroforma arctica JP610 | reverse complement strand
AATCCTCATATACACACTCATCATATACACCATACATACACACTCATCATATACACCGTTGTAAACACATATACCTCATGCGCCTTCTTAGATATTGAGCGAGCCTCGGCTGCCTGGTCCGTGACCGCCTGTTTGTTGGCATTGACCCCCACACTCTGACTGTCACTGTCATCATCCTCATCGCTCTCTTCGACATTACCTGTACGCACACAACGGTACATCCATCCATCCATCCGTGTATCAGAATACGTTGTTAGTGTCCTATTCAAGACCGAACCCACGCAGCCAGTCCAAAAGTCGCATGCACACACAAAAACGGGTGCAAGTAGGCATCTATACTGCGACAATATTGTACCTATACCACGCTACTAGTGGTAACTATACTACACTACTATTGGTGACTATACTATGCTACTATTGGTAACTATACTACGCAGCTAGTGGTAACTATACTACGCTACTATTGGTAGCTATACTACACTACTATTGGTGACTATACTACGCTACTATTGGTGACTATACTATGTACTATTGGTAACTATACTACGCTACTATTGGTAACTATACTACTATTGGTAACTGTGAAATTTCACGACTGCTTGAGTGATATAGAGGACAGGCAGGTTGAGTGCATACGGTTGCCAACATATCCGTCGCCTTACCAATGAAACCCAGGAGCAAACACTGACCGGTTCTGATATGCCTACGCAGTGTCTGCAAGGCACTCGAACGCTCACGGACAAGCTCTACAGCTCACCTTCAACCCTAAAAACCTACAGCCTACCCTAAAACCCTACAGCCCCAGAGCTTACGCGTATTCCTTTGTGCTGTGTGAAGGAACAGTGATACACACAGAGATGTGGCCAACTCCTCAAAACCACACAGCTCATGAAGTGCTTCAGGCCCATGGCATTTCATCATACACTCCCGTACGAATCCAAACAGAGCTACACCTGGGTATCTCCATGTGCAAACACACACACACACACACACACACACACACATATATATATATATACACCTTTGGGATATGCGCACATGTATATAGAGTCACTATACTCACCGTACTGCCGCGCGATGGCTTGCCGTATGGCCCGATCCTCGGCGGAAAGGGTATCAGCAAAGTTCTTCTTCGTCGCAACGGGTGCAGCGTAAGTCTCTGATAAAGCCAGTGCTTGGCTGGATGCGAGGGAATGTACAAAACAAGGACAAAATGAATGGGAAAGAAAAATACAAGGACAAAATGAATAAGAAAGAATAAAACAAGGTCAGTTACCACACAACATACCACACAACACACATACACACTCAACAAATACCACACAACACTTCAGGATACAGATACAGACGCACTGCACCAGGCCACACCAGTCATACACCAACCCTACTACACATACAATACAATTGCAGGAGAAGTCGCATACCACAAGGCACACCAACCACCACTTACACATACACAGCTCACAGTTAAGAACGTCAAAACACACACAATAACCCTAAAACACAGTACACACACAATAACCCTAAAACACAGTACACAGATAAAACCACTAGACACACGCGCATACAAAGTGGAAGCCAGAGCATCATCCGCCTTCTTCTCTTCTGGGCGTGATTGAGTTTTGAGACTCTCGTCCCATTTTTTTAAAATGGTTTCCGTGAAGTCTTCGGGCACTTCCTAGTGACGAGATGAAGAGTATAAATGATAAATATAGAATATAAACGATAT
>NW_014039732.1:0-3676 GCF_001186125.1 Sphaeroforma arctica JP610 | reverse complement strand
ATTCGCATATTAATATTCATGAATATACATGTATCATTGTATATTCCGACTTTTCCACATATACATATACATATAAATATAGACCCATCGTTGGTGCATCTATATCTGCCTTTTTCATGTCTGTCTACGCATATCCTTATAATCAGCACGTAAGGTGGTGTTCTCAGTATAGTCTTTAGAATAGAATTACTTGCATGTGCAAGTATGAGTATGGGATTTACACAGTTTGGTTAACGTACTGTACGTATTTCTGGTCGATGTAGTTAGTCCCAGTTCAGTAAACGAGTTTTGTTATTATTGATATCAGTATTATTCCTATTCTTATGTTACTATTATTATTATTAATATTATTGTTATTAATATCAATTTTATTGTTTTTCTTGGTATACTTATTCTTAATATTATTTTTATTAATATTCTTATTACTATTCTTATTAATATTCCTATTTTAATTGATATTCTTTTCATTCTTATAATTCTTATTCTTATTGTTATTATTATTCTCATTATTCCTATTATTATTCTTTTTCTTATTATACTACTTATTCTTTTTATTCCTGTTCTCATTATTCTTATTCTTATTATTCTTATTATTCTCATTATTCTCATTCATATTATTCCTATTCTCATTATTCCTATTCTTATATTCTTTCTCTTCTTATACTTCCCATTCTTATTATCCTCATTATTACTACCCCGTTATTCCCCTACAGGCCCTCACTGGCAGTAATGCAGACGATGCAGTGTACATTCACACATCGACTATGGAGAGCACTGGCACGTGTCTGGGCGATTGCGTTGTGGTGTTGGTAGATACTGAGGTGTGTGATCAAGTGGGGTACTATGTGTTTCTGTACATATCTTATAGCGTTGTGGTGGTGGTGGATACTGAGGTGTGTGATCAAGTGGGGTACTATGTGTTTCTGTACATATCTTATAGCGTTGTGGTGGTGGTGGATACTGAGGTGTGTGATCAAGTGGGGCACTATGTGTTTCTGTACATATCTTATTGCGTTGTGGTGGTGGTGGATACTGAGGTGTGTGATCAAGTGGGATACTATGTGTTTCTGTAGATATCTTATTGCTTTGTGGTGGTGGTGGATACTGAGGTGTGTGATCAAGTGGGGTACTATGTGTTTCTGTACATATCTTATAGCGTTGTGGTGGTGGTTAATACTGAGGTGTGTGATCAAGTGGAGTACTATGTGTTTCTGTAGATATCTTATTCCGTTGTGGTGTTGGTTGAGACTGAGGTGTGTGATCAAGTGGGGTACTATGTGTTTCTGTAGATATCTTATTGCGTTGTGGTGTTGGTTGATACTGAGGTGTGTGAACAAGTGGGGTACTATGTGTTTCTGTAGATATCTTTCTAACACTTTGGGGGGTTTTTTTGTGGTCGCGTGACGTCTTTCTGACATGTGTCATTTTTTAGACACGTGACATCTGACACGTTACATCTTTCAGACACGTGACATCTTTCTGACATGTGTGTTTGGTGGTCACATTCATCTTTTGGTTTGTAGGTGAGGGCTGTGGGTACCGCCTGGCCGTCGCAACGGTTTAAGCGTTCAGGTGTGTGGGTGTACGTACGTCTTTGTAGGTAGGTATAAAGCGATGTAGGTACACATTCTATTTTGTAGGTAGGTATAATGAGATGCAGGTATGCATTATATTTTGTAGGTAGGTATAATGCGATGGGGGGGGTTATTTATGAAACCCTAAGGTAGTGTGAGTCATGGACAGGCAATAGAGCATTCACATTAATGAGTGTGTGATTGATCGTGAATAGGGCTACACTCACTCAACAAGCATCTAAAACCCTGAACCCTAAAACCTTAAAAACCCAAAACCCAAAAACCCTATCGAATCACACGCATTGAACGTACACCTGCAGACTACCACATCCTTGACAATAGTAGCAGAACAAACGATCGAGTAGCTATTAACGTACATGCTCGTGTGCCTGAAGTAGTTGGACGCTTGCTATCTGTAGTTAGGTGTTGTTTGAGAGGTTCAGGGTTCAAACCCTGCGCACGAAACCCTAACTCAACCCTGAAACCCTAAGCGGTGTATGTACCTCGAATATTGTCACTCGGTCTACAGCGTGGATACGTCGTCGATATGGAATGTTGAGACTGCCGCTGATTTGATCGGTGCTCCGAGTATATTCTTTTTTATAGCATATAGGTGAATACACGTGCCACATGCACACACACACACACACAAACACACACACGCACACACACACACACATATATATATATATAATATTATATATATATATATATATATATAATACATATACGCACACACACACACACACACACAGACATATATATATATATATATATATATATATCTATACTTGCTACACATATATTGCTAGAATTGATCCTATATTGATTTCTTCTCACACATGTCTTCAATTGACACATTGATAGCATTCGTGATAACTGTGATCCTCATCTATATAAATTTTATCAAGATGTTCGGTACTCAATTGTCATTCGTTATCTCAAAATGCCACAGAATGCTCCATGTCTGACACCTTATTGGCTCGTGCCAACATATCCATTGGTGCGCCTGTGTCCATAGTCCGTTTGGTGGACGCTCTTCCTTTGGTGCAATCGGTATGTATTAACTTTAATAAGAAAATAGGTATGTAGGTGATTGTAAGAAAATAGGTGTGTGTGTGGTTAGAAGAAAATAGGTATCTGGGTGGTTATAAGAAATTAGGTATGTTTTAGTGGGTGGTTATAAGACAATAGGTATGTGGGTGGTTATATGAAAATAGGTATGTGGGTGGTTATAAGAAAATAGGTATGTGGGTGGTTATAAGAAAATATGTGTGTGTCTGGTTATAAGAAAATAGGTATCTGGGTGGATATAAGAACATAGGTATGTTTTAGTGGGTGGTTATAAGAAATTAGGTATGTGGGTGGTTATAAGAAAATAGGCATGTTGTTCTATTTGATATCGTGGGGTTTAGGGGCTTAGGGGTTTTGGGGCTTAGGGGTTTTGGGGTTTAGGGTTTTGGTATTTTAAGGGGTCTAGGACTTTAGGGTTTTAGGGGTTTAGGGGATATCCTGGATACTTGTACTGATGTGGCACGCGCGATAGATGTCTATATTTGAATATATGATTCATAGGTCTGCATTGGAAATGAGCAGGTCTATAAATAAACGACGTCTCATTGGATGATTTTAACACGCATCGCCGAGTATATCAATGAGGGCTGTGAATGTGAATGGAATCGACCTGTATATGAAGACTTGCAACGTCTCACACTAGACCTACACGATTTTTTTTGGTATATATGTGTGTTGTTTCTATGCACCTGAATGGGTCTATACGATCATCTACATGTCTCATCGGTAGGCGCATACGTACTCAGTGTTCATTATTTGATCCCACAGATCCGAGTGACCTTGCCTGTGGCCATTCCTGGGATAGATACTGAGCATGCCCTCTGCTTAATTCAACAGTCTGTAGGTAAGTATATATATATACACACACACACACACGCGCGCACACGCATACACACACACACGCGCACACGCATACACACACACACACACACACACACATATATATATATATCGCACACACACACACGCGTACACGCATACACACACACACACGCACACGCATACACACACATACACACACACACACA
>NW_014039733.1:24870-39896 GCF_001186125.1 Sphaeroforma arctica JP610 | reverse complement strand
ATATATATTGTAACTTGTCGTGTATTTCCCACTGTTTGACCCACAGGTGAGGAAGACTACCTGGACACTAACTTCGAGTGCGATAGTATGGAATGGCGGCTGACGCCAACACCCAGTGACGCAGAGATTGCAGAGAAAACCAAAGAGAGCGACAACAAGTCACGTGGCAGATTCTGTGCGCGCTGCAATACTCAGGTAGGAGTGTTGCGCTGTCTATGTAGGATTAGGTGTTACTATAGTCTTTACCCTCGGGAAGACTGCCTGTAAGAGGATGGATTCAGCAAGTGTAGGTAGATGTCGGGAGGTAGTCGCTAGAGTGGAGTGTATTATGTGGCGTGTACCACGATAACGTTCGGGGGAGTTTGCGAAGATCGGGGACTAAGATGGACTTACAATGGCCGTATATTATACATACGTATATGTGAATATATATATATATATATATATACGTATATACTTATATATATATATACATATGCATATATATATGTGTGTGTGTATATATTATGTATATATATATATATATAATATATATACGTATATATATATATAAATATATCTATATATATAATATGTGTGTGTGTGTGTATGTATGTATGTATTTATATGTATTTGTATATTTATATGTATATGTATATATACATGTATATGTGTATATGTGTATATGTATATGATCTGTATATACATATATATATATATATATGTGTGTGTGTGTGTATGTATATGTGTATATATATATGTATATGTATATGTATATGTATGTATATATATATATATATACGTGTATATATATATATGTTTCATAATCGTCTCATTGTCGTTGCCTAGTGTGAGCTTGCCCGCAAGTGTATCACTGTGTCTGTGTGACGCTCTATAGGTCTGATCGACCACTTCAATAGCGTTTCCTTCTGCCTGAACACTCACACAGAAAGGCCAACTGTCCAAATGTAGCAAGTGCAAGTTGGCGTGGTACTGCTCCCAGAGCTGCCAGAAAACGGACTGACTGGAAGGCGCACAAGAAGACCTGCATGACCCCAGAGGACCGTGAGGAGGCCATGCGGCGTGCACGCAAGTGCGTACAATGTCTCATGCAAACGTCCCGTGTTGTTTTATTTCATCACTTACAACCTGCTCTGCTGTGCATCTGCTAGGCACTGAGTGTCTGTCCGCCTACTGTCAGGTGGTCTACGCCTAGTGTGTAGATAACTGCTGTGCACGTTGTCAAGTGGAGAGGAGAGTGTACGGTGTGTGAGATTGTTTTGGTTGTCAAGTGGAGAGGAGAGTTTACTGTATAAAATTGTTTCAGTTGTTAAGTGAAGAAAAGAGTGTACCGTATACTGTTGTTTCAGTTGTTAAGTGGAGAGGAGAGTGTACTGTATACTATTGTTTCAGTTGTTAAGTGAAGAAAAGAGTGTACTGTATAATCTTGTTTCAGTTGTTAAGTGGATAGGAGAGTGTACTGTATAATATTGTTTCAGTTGTTAAGCGGATAGGAGAGTGTACTGTATAATATTGTTTCAGTTGTTTAACGGATAGGAGAGTGTACTGTATGAGATGGTTTTACGGTGGATACGTGCCTATCGAAGTGTTTCTTTTGTGTTGTTGCTCACATTGCTACTTGGGGTATTCTTTCTACGCTCATAAATACAAATCTGGGTACAATTCTTGTGTCAGGTTCTTACTACATCTACGGCCCGTAATTGTATAGTGACTGGTGCAAACCTATTTAACGCATGCCTGATAGTAGTTCGGTTTTTTTGTTTGGTTTAGCTAAGAACCCTTCAACCCCCTAAGAACCCTCAAACCCTCTCGTTTAAGCTGTTTATGGACAAATAGACTGCCTGCATTGGCTTATACATGCAATAAATCCGTTGTAGTGTAGAACAAAAGGGGCAACCGCACACTGCTCACCGAGTCTTGTCAGTCTGTTGTTATGTGGTCTCCCATGGATATGATGAGTGTATACCTGTCTCAAATAAGAACCATGTTACGTGATAAGAAGGCTTATCTCAGGGCGTGTGTGGGGTGGTCTAGGTGGAGTCACTGCGTCTGTCTGTGTGTGATTGTATGTTGTATAGGGCAGTCAACTATGTGGAAAGATAGCTGCCTGCACCACTCGCCGTAACTGCGATGCTAACCACCCAACCATGTTGTATACGAACCGTTGGCATGTCTGTGCTCTCCCATCAAGCTTTCACTCTCTGCACCCCCAGGCCCAATCCGAGGTATCCCTTACCAGCCGAACAGGTGAATCCGATATTAGCTCAGAGTCAGATTTGCCAACAGGAGGCGTATAGTGCGATGTTACAGGTAGGACCATATGCTCAACCCTAAAACCATATGCTCTACGGGTGGAGCACTCGAGTTTGGGTTGGTTGAGAGTCGGTTCAACAGTCACAGCTGTGTTGGAGATACGATTGCGGTTATGATCGCAGAGATAGTATTGTTTACCTGTGAAGATACTTGACAATATATATACATATACATTGCATATATATATATACACTGCATATATATATATATATACATATATATATATATATATATATATATATATATATATATATATATATATATATATATATATATATATATATATATATATATATATATATATATATATATATATATATATATATATATATATATATATATATATATATATATAATGTATATATATATTTATATATATTGTATATATATACATACAGTGTATATATATACATGCAGTGTATATATACATATATATATATAATTGTCGCAATGATACTTCAAATCGGGCATTGTGATGTGGTTTTATTATTTTTAACATACATACCATTTAATATAAGTACCACTTAACATACTTACCACTTACACGTGCCTGCTCTCTGCAGGCTGTACTGAAAGGCAACTTCTGCGTTGACGACGACAGGACGCGCTTCAGAAAAGCCACAGATTTCGACACCATGGACAGATACACGTGTATATTCAACAAGTCTACAGTGGCAAAACACGCACCGCACATGCCTCCTTCGGTGAGTTTATAATCCGTTGACTTGTGAGGTTGTCACATATCATACTATATTCTACTATATCATACTATTCAAATTATCGCATACTTTATTATACTATATTACCCTCTATCACACTATTTCATAATCTTCCATACTAAACCATACTAAACAATACTTGTCATACTATATCATACACTATATCATACTGTACCATACTATATCATACTATATCATACAAGCACGTGTCAGGTGATGTTTTAGGTTTTAACGCACAAGGTTGACTGTGAAACGATCTGAGTATTCATATGTCATGTACGTGTGCTTTGATGCGTGTGGTGAAAAGGCCCGAGTTTTTATATGTCATCTACATGTACTGTGCCACATGTTTATTTCAAGTGGAGAGGCTTGGAGAGTGAAACACACAGCACCACAGGACGCATCACCTGCTCACTCTACGAGTCGCTGTGCTACTATGTTGAGGAAGACAACTTTGTGGCGCAGGGGTTACACGGCATAGCTGCACAGGAGGATGGGCTGTTGTTTTGAGCTCGTGTGCATCTTCAAGGAGTTCGGTACCTGCTTGCCCTTCAATGGTGGCGGCTGTGTGTGCTACAGAGGTACGTGTTGTTTGTGTGGATGGTGTACTACAGAGATGTGTTGTTTGTGTTGTTAGTGTTGTTTTTGTGTGCTACAGAGGTACGTGTTGTGTATGTTCAGCATAGGTACGTGATGTTTGTGTGGTTGGTGTACTACAGAGATATGTGTTGTTTGTGTTGCTTGTGTTGTTTGTGTGCGCTACAGAGGTACGTGTTGTGTATGTTCAACATAGGTACGTGATGTTTGCGTGGTTGGTGTGCTACAGAGATTTGTGTTGTTTGTGTTGTGTGTGTGCTACAGAGGTACGTGTTGTTCCGGTGCACATAGATTCAGTTTTATCGCATACAAACAAAGTGAACTGTTGTTTGAGCTCCCAACGTATTCTGAGAGATGTTAACGCTTTCTTGTATGTAAAGGTACCAGCTGCACTTGCTACAGAGGTGCATGTTTATAGGGTTTAAACCCTACAACACATGTTCGTAGTGCTCATGTCAGTTGTGTGGTCTCCACCGTACGTGTGCGTAACTCGTGAATGTGAGTCGTACTCATCGTGCAGAGGTCATTAGTCAATTATACCCAAACCTGCACAAGCAGATGTAGGCTGTGGTGACTTTAGCAACTATATGCTCTCATGTCAACGCGTTTAACGTGTCCTGTATATAAGAACAGCATACGTACAAGCAATACATACGTACAAGCACATATGTGTCTCGACTTTCAGCGGAGCAACCCATCCCTTCACGCACCTATTCGTGCAAACATTGACATACAATCCCATGGACTCGCACGCGCAGAGCGGCCGCGCCCAGTGAAGTGGAAGGAACTGGAAACCAAATACAACACTGCTGTCACGCGCACAGGCCAACGAGACGGATGTGCAGTGCATGTACTCAGACACAGCCATGGGTTGCCTTGCAGTCGGAAGGGGCTGTCGGTTCAAGCACGAGCTGTTTGATTAGTTGGCTTGGCTCGGGTTTTGTTTGGGGTTGGCTTTGGTTTGGCTTTGGTTTGTCTTTGGTTTGGCCGTGATTTGCAGCACGCGGTCTCTGGTCTGTGGATATCTACCATTCGGTGGGCATGTCACTGCGATGATGGTGGCGTCGTCGCTGTAGTCTATGGACTGGTGCATACGGCTATTGTTATACTACGAAAGAAAGGACTTCTTGTGGAAGTGTTTTAGAGTTTTAGAGTTTAGGGTTTGACGTGGAGAGCTTCTCGGCGACCTTTGCTTTGGCAGAAAGAACATCCTTCGCTGGTGCGAAGACCATGCTATAGCGAACAACAGGCGTGATATTGCAGATACGAGATGATGTGACACTAGTTAAGAATATACCAGCCATATATCTCCACTTCTGCTACGCCTGCCGTAGACTTATCATTATATCCTTCTATTATTACCAAATAAGGTCGTCTAGGCTGATGGTCTGTGATGAAGATTGGCTCCGCTTGTGCACCCATTATGTGCGATCCTCGGCGTGTACAGTTCGGCTATGTTCATACTGGTGAGACGACGCTCAAATGGGAGCTGCAAATACCTACCTACCTACCTACCTAGCTCACTCCAGAGTTGTTCGGGACATGCAGATGAGTGCAGTGTCGGTCGTGTACCATGTGGAGGTACAGGCACCGCAGTGATAGGGGCATCACTGTGACACCGCAGTGATATGAGCTTCTGATAGATGAGACCACAATACAACCGCCGCATAGTCTGGGGCAATTGCTGCCTGTGTGTACGCACTGACATTTTGTGTATAAAAGCAATGAGCAGCTCATGATCCAATTAAGTCTTGAGTCTCGGATTCGTTTTCTTTTAGAGTTCCATTCGTCGCAGAGTTTTATCTCATCAAACGGTGAGATCGTCGAGTTCTTAATTAATGTTTATAATTAATAAGTTTTATTAATAAATTCTTAACTAGCAAGTTCTTGTTAAGTTTTCTTATTAATAAATTCTAATAAGTTCTTTATTAATAAGTTCTAATAAGTTCTTTATTTTATAAGTTCTACTAAGTTTTATATTACTAAGTTTTAATAAGTTCTTTATTTTAAATAAGTTCTGTCAAGTTCTAATGAGTTCTAATAAGTTCTTCATTGATAAATTCTAATGAGTTCTTTATTACCAAGTTCTAATAGGTTCTAATAAGTTCTTTATTAATAAGTTCTAATAAGTTCTTAAATTAGAAGTTCTAATAACTTCTTTATTAATAAGCTCTAATAAGTTCTTTACTAATAAGTTCTTTATTGATAAGTTCTAATAAGCTCTACGGAGTTCTTTATTAATAAGTTTTTTATTGATGAGTCCTAATAAGTTCTGTATTCATAAGTTCTATTAAGTGCTTTATTGATAAGTTTTTCTATTCATGAGTTCTAATAAGTTCTTTATTAATAAGTTCTAATAAGTCGATTAACATGTTATAGTAAGTTCTAATAAGTTCTTTATTAATAATTTCTTAAAAGTTCTTTATTTCTAATTTCTAATAATTTCTTAATTATTAATTTTAAATAAGTTCTTTATTTTATATAAAGTTCTAATAAGTATTGATAGGTTATTTATTAAGTTCTTAAATTATAAGTTCTAATAACTTCTTTATTTATAAGCTATAATAAGTTCTTACTATTAAGTTCTAATAAGTTCTTTATTGATAAGTTCTAATAAGCTCTAACGAGTTCTTTATTAACAAGTTCTAATAAGTTCTAGCAAGTTCTTTGTTAATAAGTTATAAGTTTTTCATCAACAAGTTCTAATACGTTCTAATAAGTTCTATATTATTAAGTTCTTACAAGTTCCGTTTTAATACGTTCTAAAAAGTTATAATAAGTTGTATGTTCATTTGTTCTAATAAGTTCTAATAAGTTCTTCTTAATAAGTTCTAATAAGTTGTATTAATTTCTTTATTATTAAGTCCTAATAAGTTATATATTAATAAGTTCTAATAAGTTCTTAATTGATACGTTCTGAAAAATTCTTTATTAATAAGTTCTCATTCAATATGTTGTTAATATGTTTTTGAATAATCAGTTCTTTTATAATAATTTCTTATTTTAAAATAAGTTCTTAATTAATCAGTTATTTATCAATAAATTCTTAATAAATAAGTTTATCATTAACAAGTTCTTAAAATAGAATCTTTATTAAATAAGTTCTCAATTATGTGTTCTTAATTGATATGTTATTAATTAATACTTAATTAACAAGTTCTCAATTAATAAGTTTTTTATTGATATGTTTTTCATCGATGGTTCTTGATTAATAGGTTCTCGAGTGATACATTGCTGATTTATAAGATATTAATTAATAAGTTTCTAATTGATAAGTTCCAAATTAATAATTCTCAATTAAAGTAGGTTCTTAATTAATAACACTGCAATACATCCCATTCCATCCCCCATTCCCATCTCCCAGCCCATACCCAATCTACTCAGCCCCTTCCCTCTAAACCACCCCCACCCTCCCGCTTCCATTGCAATTTTATATCCCTCCTGCTCCTGTCAACTCCCATTCCTATCCCTCCGCAGCCGTCCACGATCTATCATGGCATACATTCCCCACCCACAACACCACCCCCTCTCACTCCCAATATATCCGTCCTCCCCCAGCCCTGATACCCCTTCCCGATCCCTTGCCAGAGCCCACCCACAATGCTGCCAACGACTTTGGATTCGAACCCAATTTTGCTGCATTCTACACGCCGCCGTCCCCTCACACAACGTCCCCGGGCCGGCCGCCGATTTCTCCGACTCTGAGCCATCCACTCTCTGTGTTCAAATTGCTCTCCTTCACGAAGATCGCTCCCAGTACACTACGGCCGGCACCTTCTCAACCGTATGATCGCATTGCATCGCCACCGTTTGGCATACCGTAGTCTTCAGTTGGCCCATCGCGTCTGATGCCGTAATCATCAAACCCCACTATCTGTCCCGAATTTTTCCTCACGGACGGGCGCAGTTGCGCTCTTGAACGACACCGTCTCTATGAGCATCTCCAAAGCTCAATCGTCACCTGAATGACCACAGTGGTCCCAGGCTATCGATCGCGAACGTGCGGCGCATGCGCGCAACAAACCGGCAGACGTTATTCCCATCATCGATGTCCCGTCCACGGCTAAGATTATACGCCCCAGGTATGTATATTGAGGGGGAATGGTGAGCTCGCTACCCATAAGGCGCACATGGTAGCACGTGGTGATGAACAGCACAATGGGGACTCCTTCTGTAACACTTACGCCGCAACAGCATCTTTCACCACACGCCGCACCTTTTTAGCAGAACCAGACCGTCCACCACTTTTTGTGTTAATACGGCATGGCATACCTCTATTTGAAGCTCGATACCCCTGTTTACATATTTCCTCCGAAGGGTAGTGTCGAGCTCGGACACTACTTCCTCCCCAGTACAGTGCTGAAACGTCTCCGGGGCCTCGAGCAATCCGGCCGTCTTTAAAACCAAGGCATCGGTCGTACTCTCCGACGCCTGGGTTTCATATAGAGTCAGCTAAGACGAAGACATGTGGCTCCACTCCGTTCGCGATATCATCCTCGTCATTTATGTAAACGATATTGTCTGTACCGTTGTACGTGACTCGGATCACGAAAAATGGCTCTATGATCACAAATCCTTCACTTATAGCATACAGGACCTGAGTCTTGTTACGTCATCGCCTTCGTATAGTTCACAGTACCCATCATGGCACTATAGCCATTATGCAGGACCCTTATATCGAGTGTATGGGCAGCCGTTCAGTGTTACACCACTTAATTCCCACTACGTGGCCCTCACCCAAATCATCTACTACTTCTTACCGCCAAGACCTTAGCCCTTCACCATCTGACACCCGCAACATCAGCCACTACATACTGCCTACACGGACTCGGACTGGGGATCCTGTCCCCTCACGCGTAACTCACATACTGGTACTATCGTTTCTATCAGCAACACGCCGGTTCACTGGCGAAGTCATACGTAAAAACTGGTTGATATCAGCTTGACCGAAGCGGATTGCAGCACAGTGTCCGATACTATACGAGATATCGTATGGATCACAAATCTACCATAGTTTATTCTAGTACAAATATTCCATAATATTTAACAATAAACTTTAACCAATTCTGTTCAGAAGTTTGTGCGTTCCGATAGGTTATGGGCGACGATATCCCGGACAACGACTCTATCCTGCAGATTGAGGCAGAAGCCCAACTCCCTCCCACCTTCGACGACGGTTACCACTCCCACCCCCGGCTCAACACCACGAGGCGCCCTACCCACCGCTCCGAAGCCAACCCACTGACCCACACCCCTTGTCGCCACCAACCCTGCCAAGCCTACAATGCTTGCCGCTGATGATGATAAGCCATCGTCCAAATGGATCTTGACCTCTCTGGGACACATTACGACACCTGGAAGACCGACTTATTCCTTTCTGCCGCTACTGAATATACTGTCGATCTTCGTCCGCTATTCGACTACGACTCGCGCACTGCCACGGACATGGCGGCCGCCCAATTCGCTACCTCCCAGAAGGGCTAAGGACCGTAAATATATTACCCACGCCTATCTTCGCCGTTTCCGCCGCAAGGACGACGCAACGCACGGGAACTAGGTACAATATTTTTATCCGATTATATGCAAGATTTTAATTGTTTCCGGTCTTCCTGACTTATACCAGGAACAGACAAAAGGATATCTACTTGGTCGATCCACCACATCACGCCGGCAATATCACAATTCAGGACCTCTGTCTCTACGTCGAAGAATGGGAGACGATGAACAACATACGACCCCCTTGTATCAATAAGCTGACTCCTCCACCCACCAACCCATTGGATATTAAACTCAAGGCCCTGATCAAACGTTTAAATGCTATGACGACTACCTCCCAAACTCCTACCCCGCGACAATTTCAGTGCTATATCTGTTGGTCGACTCAACACCATTCTGGCCGTTGCCCCAAAGCATGTGGAAAGTGTGGCGACACACAACACACGGCTCGAGACTGCAAAACATCTCCACTTCTGTCTACCATCAATTGTAACCGTCAAAACTATCTAGCTATTGTAAGTAGCCAGCGAAGCAATAAAAGCAGTTTCTCCTATATTGCAACACCCTATCATACACCCGAGCCTTCTATTCGCCACATTACTCGTATCAATCCGCCGACCAGTAAATCTACAAACGACAAACTATTCATCGACGGCGGGGCTACCGGGAACTACTTCAATACCACAGCGCGTCATCGCCTCATGAAACTTGAGACTGGTATCTTCCCACTGCAACTAGCCGACGAGTCTACTACCACGATCACTGAGCGCGGTATACTACCTAACATTGGTATGACATATATTAGTCCCCCACTCATTCAACAATTAGTTTCACAAAATTTATTGCAAGACAACGGCTACACATTTGCATACCCTAGCAACCGCAAGATATGCAGAATATCCAAGGGAACCCACCATATGACTATTCCCCGAGAAAAGTGCTAGACAATAATAATACCTGAAGTAAGTGATTTATTTGACCCTCTGCTGAGGGTGTATATACGTGTGTTCAACCGCCCTACAATCCAGTGGCGGGAACATTTGTGCTCATCTTGTATGTGTCATATTTTGACACTCGACAGTTCATAGTACCGAACTACTTGATGAATACTGATTATTTTAAATGCCTAACAACTCCCCTGGAATCGGTATTTGGAAAGTATAAGAGAATACATTCGTACATTAATGCACCTTAATCTCCCTTGGATTGTTTCTCGGAATCGCGTAGGGGGACAGTTGTGAGCATTACTGAGGTGTGGCGAGAGTGCGTCGGTCGTGCCGTGTTTTTCGTCAGAATGTCCGCTTGACTATAATGGAACGTGACATATGTGGCGTTTATAATACCGGCTTCTTGGAGCTCCTTGATATGGAACCCTGATATCGATATGTTTGAGATGTTTGGTAGGGCCTATAGATGCGATGGCATGGATGGCCGATTTGTTGTCACAGTACAGGTTTGTAGGTTCGTGCTGGGGGAATCCATGTTCGCCGAGGATGTTGCGCAGCCATTGGATATCCTTCGATGCTTCCAATGCAGCTAAGTACTCAGATTCAGCGGTACTTGTACTCAATGTAGGCTGACGTTTAGATTTCCACAATACAGGTACACCGTTGATCCACAGCACGAAGCCTGTAGTGAATCGGCGGGTATCGGGGCAAGCGGCGTAGTCAGCATCGACAAGACCATCAGCGACGGGTGGACCCGGTTTGAAGCTGTAAGTAAGGCCAGGAATCGCCTTAAGGTATTTAAGGATGCGTAGGCCAGCGTGCCAGTGCTGTTTTGATGGATTATCCATATGTTGTGCCAGCGTGTTTAGTGCGTATGTGATGTCTACTCGTGTGAGTACTGGCGTATGTGATGTCCACTCGTGTGAGTACTGAGAGATATTGTAACGTACCAATGAGTTCGCGGTAGGCACACTTGAAACTCGGACCAGTGTTTTTGCTGACGGGATCCATCGTAGCTGGTGTCGGTGCTGGGTTGCAATCGGTCATGTCGAATGTTTCCAGGGCTTCTTTGATATAGTTATCTTGGATGAGACTAATTGAGTCTTGAGTTGTGAGAACACATACACCGAGAAACCATTGGGAGTCTCCCCTAAGTCCTTGCAGCTGAATTCTTGCTGCAACAGTGTTTTAAACTTGCTTACATCACCGGCTGTCTTCCCACAGATGATCAGGTCGTCCACATATAGGACCAGGACACAGGAGAGAGTATCAGAGTCCGCGATGAATAGGCCATGGGTCGGAGGCAGATGCCTTAAACCCGAGATTGAGGAGTTTGCTTCTGATTAGTGTGTGCCAAAGGCGTCCAGACAGTTTAAGCCCCTACAGACTCTTCTTCAGCTTCACAAACCGATCTTCAGGGAGGCCTACACTGGACGAGCCCTTCGGTGCAGTCATATATATTGGTTGGTCCAAATCCGCGTACAGGTAAGCACTGTCAACATCCATTTGTTTATCATGCCATCCGGCAGAGGCTGCAACTGAGAGCCCTGTCCTGAGGGTATTATGGCTGCATGTTGGTGCATATGTCTCATTGTAGTTAATGCCTTTGGTTTGTGTAAAACCACAAGCACAAAGTCGTGATTTGTATTTGTCCACGACGCCGTCGATAATTTTTATCTGGAACACCCACCTACTCGTAACCGTTGTGCTTCTTCACGGACATCGTCGAGATGAATCAAGTCGTATGTACCTGCCTTCTTCAGACTGTCGATCTCACGTAAGAGTGACTCACACCAGAGCTCAGCGTCCTCGCCCTTCAATGCCTGACGAATGGTTTTCAAGGTGAGTGGATTTTCTTGCACTGCGGTACAAATACTGTAGATTATGTGCACTGTGTTGTTGTATAGCTCCTGCTGTTGTTCTAGATGGTTGTCTGCTGCTTATGGAATTGTTGTGTTGATAAGAATGGGAAGGTCGTGGTCGCCATCGTCCTCCCCAATCTCCCCATCGCTGACTAGGTGTGTGTCAGTGTCGCGTAGACTCAACAGAGCTCTGTTTGTTGTTGTGCGTGTGTGTTTCAGTGCGGCGCGGGGGAATTGTTTGTCTGCCTTGTTTTGTTTATGCGCGCGTTTTACGCGTTCGAGTGCACGTGTGTGCTTGTGGCGTAAGTTGAATTCCTTGGTAGTGAGGTCAAGTGCAGTGTCTTGTGGTAAGCTGCTGTTATTGTGCCGAAGAAGGCGGTCCACATTTTCTAAGTCAGCTGCCCATGATACCCTGTGCTTTATTGCGTGTGGCTATGCTGCTGAATGTACAGTCTGCCCTGGGTTCTCCGTTGCAGGTGCTTCACTGGTGTCCGTTGGGTTCATCACGCATGTGGCATTCGTCGCTCCTGGTGTAGCGACTGGATTTGCTACAACTGCCTCCCCTGGAATCTCTATCAGAGTGGCACTATTGGTCTCCCCTGGTGTTGCCGGCATTGTGAGGATGTTTGCAACTGTAATCCTGACTGGCGCGGTGTTGATAGGAGTGGTGGCTGCAGTAGCTGCGGGTGAAGCTGTTGCCGCTTATGTGATGCTGCCGCAGTGTTGCTGTGCTGATTTTGCTGATTGTATACTTGCATTTGTTGTGCGCGTGTTCTAGTCATACGCATATTTCCGGGTAGGGCTAGTTCGTGAAGTGGGCCAGTATTCTGCCGAGATGGTAGGAGCAGTTCCTTAAGTGTGCGTGACGTAGAATGTTTTGCAATATATTTACTTAGCGAGTTGTTGATTGTATCTTCCATGGTGCGAGTTGTATATCTGTCACTGGCAGCATTGTCAGTGTTTTGTGGCATATTAGTAGCCCGTTGGATTGTGTGTGTTGCTTGGGCTGTGATGGTGTCTGCATCATGTGTGCTGTATGCTACCGTTGAGTCGTCTGCAGTATTATGTGCACTACTTGATGTGTCAGTTTCTGGTGCGACAGCGGTATTATTGTTTGTAAGCGCTAGTGTTGTAGAAAAATCATATTGTCAAAGGTGAATGATGTTTAAGCGTTGGACTCAGACCTAGTCCATCGAGGAACCAATTATCTAAGTATGTTCTTTGTATGTTGTGTTTACGAATGTGGTTCGTACGCCGATTGTGTTTGATCTATTATATGTGTAATTTTGTTACAGGTATCATTTGATAGGAAATGTTTTTCCCTTTCATATGACACCTTATTCAAGTTGTTTGAGTGAATATTCATTGAGTTGTGAGTCTTAGAAGTTTAAGTGTATTTGAAGAATTGTGTTTGTATTTTTAGAGATAGAATCTAAAATTAGACCGCGCACGTCCGTTGGAATTTCTTTGGCAAAGGAAATTTTCGAGTCGAAAGGGCCGTTCAATTTTGACGAAAAATAGTATAAATACGGAGTACAAAAGTAAATAAAGAATACCTTCACAGAGTTGAAAAATTCTCAAGTGTTAGATCTCGAATGGTAGGTACGTCTGTCGTTGGTGTATCGAATAGTGGTACTGGTGTGTTACCCACCATATTCCAGGTCGAGAAGACACGGTAGTTAAACTTAACGTCCCGTGAGTGACAGATCCTGCCCGATTTTAAACTCAAGATCCGGTAATCGTCGTATTACTTAGAGTTACGGTCATGACCGAGATACACGCCAAGAGTTGCCCTATCATCGAGCTTCCCATCCTGGTCTTGGTTCACAAATGCGACCTGGCAGCCATAGACATGTATGTTTTTCAGGCGTTCTGTAGGCTTTTCACCATAGAATAACTCCCATGATGACTTCATGTCGGGGTTGTGTTTGTTCGGTTGTACAGCCTTAGATATTGTTGCTAGTGCCATTGCCTCGGCCCACATGCATTCGGGCTGTTTACTATGTTTTAGGTAGTCATTGGTGATGTTCTTGATGGCTCCGTTTGTGCGCTCGACTAGGTCATGTAGTGCCGGTGAGTTGGTAGGGGTGAATAGCACTTTGACGTGTTGTTGCGTGTTGACGCGTTGGAATTCATTAGAGAAAAATTCCCCGCCTCGGTCATATCTTAAGTTCTCTGAGCTTAGCAATGTACTCCTTGCCTATGTCTGTGTAGAATAAATCTAGCGTCGCTGTTGCCTCATCTTTTGTTCTCAGAGGATACACAAGGGTTGCCCTGTGCGCGCATCAACGTATTTGATGTTTGCTGTGTAACCATTCGGCGTAGGTGGAAAGCCCAGATTCTAAATCCACATGGAATATCGTGCCGACAGGTGGGAGAGTCATTTCGGCTTTCTGTTTTCGTGACACCGGCCGACGTCTCATCTTCCCCTTTACGCAAGGCGTGCAGAAACTGAGTTCGCGTGGGTGTGCAATTATATCGGCCTCTGCCGACAGTAGGTCTTCTGTGGGTGAGACGGCATGCTTTGTGTTGCCTACTCGCGCAATGCAAATGTATCGCCATTTGGGAGGTCCCACAGGAGTAGTTCCATGTTCGAGGAAGGTGTTCTCATTCGTGCGAATGATCTCTACATATGAATGGAGTTGTAGCAGTGTTTGTTTATAGTTGCGTAGTCCCGGTGTGAGTGGGAATACCATCGTGACGAGTCCGATTTCCTTTTCAAGCCCGAGTAAGGTCTCTCGCCAGGTAGTTTTACGGAATGGTATGATTGCGTACAAGTGTTTCTTGTTTTGTGTCCACGACTTTTAAAATGCGTCATATAGCGGGGCATCCGGTTCGAGGCTGCAATAGACGCGCACTTGCGCATTCTGCTTATTGGTGAAAATGTCTATGTCTACTTCGCCGAATGGCTCAACTACATGGGCTTGGTATAAGTCTGGGTGTAGTTTGTAGTCGTCATGCGTCTGTTTAGGCTGTGCTGCAGGTTGTATGTTGTTATCCTTCAGTATCTTGCGCGTGACGGTTGGGGGTACGTATGGCCGAGTATTTCGTGCCATTCGTCGAGAATATGTGTATTGATATTAGCTAAAGTA
>NW_014039733.1:0-20650 GCF_001186125.1 Sphaeroforma arctica JP610 | reverse complement strand
TGGATGCGTTTGATTGTATGGCCATCAAGTTGTATATGACATTCGGTGTGTTTTGATGACATTCGGTGTGTTTTGTACCGTTTGTCTCGTGGAAGAAGTAAATTCCATAACCGTGTCGTTGCATCAACTGTTCCGAGAGTATATTCTGGGATGCCTTTGGCATAATTAACACTTGACCTAGGCCTGTGAGAATGCCCCTTTCGTGTATAGTAATTTGGCTCTTGTCAGGGAATTCGACTATATATGCGCCCTGTTCTATATTCGTAACACCGTCTGTTGTGATGCGTAAATGTATCATTGCACCCGAATCGATTAAGGATGATGTGATAGTGTCAGTTGGTTCGAGTCCAGTTGGTGCTTTTTCTAATTTGCTGATACGGTAGTGACTTACAGGCTGTTCTGGTGATTTTATACAGGTGGTTATATCGCTATCAGTATTCGGAGTATAGAAGGGTATATGTGTAGTGACTGTATTGAGAGACTACAGGTCTCAGGCCAGATTTTACAGCAAGAAACCATCTTTGATTTATGGAAGTCATCAGAGTTAGCTCACTCCCGAGAGCTAATCAAGTTGCTTAAATTACTCTCAAGAGTTGAGTTATTACTTTACCGACTTCCGAGAGCAGATCAAGTTTCTCAACCGATTCCCGAGAGTGGATTAAGCCTGTCAACCGCAACATTCTAATAATAGCTGCAGTTCTATGTGAGTCACAACCTGTGCGGAAAGACATCATGTGATCAGCGTGAGATTTAGTTGCAGAGAAGTTGAAATAGTGTTCCGCATAAGGTTTCTCATACTAACCATATGAGTTTTTACCCTGGCCAGCCCAAGCGGCTGAACACTAGCACAAACACCTTAGGTATAAAACCAAAGGTGAGGTCGGAAATAAATACATACATTTGCACTTTATTTAAAGTCTACTACAGTGCACTCTAACAACTTATCAGGTCACTCTGATCTCGCGCTATCAATATGCCTACTGTGAACTCTACGGATATTAAAACCACCACTATTCTCGAATCGAAGATTGACTGGCTTCCTTGGAAAACCCAGACAATTATAGCCGTGAATTGTGAAGGAATCCCAACAATATTGACCGATCCGACCCTGTCTAGAGGCAACCGATGAACACCCAAGGAAATCGCTAAGGCTTATCGGATTATCAACCGCACCTTATCTCCACTACTGCAGACGAAGATCAGCTGATTCATTGATAAGCCGTGGGAAGCTTTTGCCGCTCTGAAACGCAAGTTTAAAGCCCTGACCGAAGAAAATATCCAGACATTAGCAGGAAAACTGAACCGCATCACGCAAGAACGGACCGAATCTTACGCCAGCCCTATCAGTCGTCGCAACACGGCATATATGAAATTCAAAAACGCCGGAGGTACGAAGTCTAACAACAGCCTATGCGCTATTCTACGGCAGGCTGTAAACGACGATAATCAGACTGTTAAGATTACGTTGAAGACACCCTCTATGATGGCCATGTCGTATGATGAGCTCACCACGTATCTCATCGCATTGGATCCAGATGAAAGTGACCCATCAACCATTGTTTACGGTGCGCATGCAGCTATATCGACAGAAAATTGTGCATTCTGCAATAATCGTGGGTATTCCATCGGGCAATGCCATAAGCTACAAGCGCTAATCAAATCATGCGTTGCTGGTAACCCACATAATCAGGGTCGTGACCACGACGGTCGTAAACGTTACGATCGACGGATTGACAAATCTGGTCCTCGTCATGACATGAGAGACTACAGATTTAAGTCCAAGAACAATGACAAGCATCGCCGACCTGATTTGAATCGTGACTACCGTACTCGTGTGGAACAGTACAACAGAAACAACAGCTACCAATACCGCTACGATGATCACGATGATCAGGACCGACAGGATTATCGAGTAGATAGGTACAATTGACGCGACTACGACGATGGTATATATTCACGAGATACCCAACGTGCACAAGACATTGACAGAACATACAGATCCCAGAGCAATCGACGCCAAGCTCAGGAAGGTAGACAAGACAAAGCTATGTCAGCACAAGTATCTGATGACCAGCTACCTGCAAACAGACAGATTGCATTCTCCAAAATTAAACCTACAATCGACAACAAGGAGGTGAATGATCAGTCAGATAGAGATTCCAGAGGTGGATACTGACTAGCTTGCGATAGTTGCGCCACCATACACGTCCTTCCCTATAGGTACCACAAGCATCACCTCGTCAGCAACATGTGCATTAATAACCGGTATGCGCTCGAAGTAGCTGATGGTACAATCATTTATCCGAAGTATGTGGCTCAGCTAGGAAACTTGGGGGACGTACTCATTGATACGACACTTAAAACTGCACTACTAAGAATCAGCCTACTCTTAGCGCGACACTACTCATTTGAATTCACCAACAACATGATGTACATACTACTCAAACCCTAAACCCACATGAAAAGCATAGAATATACTGTGTACACATCGACGACATAGCTACGACTACAGTGAAACCATCGCTGGAGAAAGTCAACCAGATTTTATGGCACAGCAAGCTCGTGCACTCCAGCTACGTCCCAAAAGATTTACCATACATAAGGCAACCAACCATAGGAACGATGCAAACATGCAACACGAACCTACTACAGAGCCTCTCGAGTTAGTCTTCGTGGACATAATAGGACCGTTCGTAGCGTCAATATGATCCAACACCCACTCTGTATCAATCAAGGACGATTTTTCTAGCATGGCCAAAGAGTATTCGATCCGCGATCTGAAAGCGACAACAGTTTTGGATGCTATGTTACACACTTCGATGAATGGTACATCTTAAGTTGTCGCCGAGTTCAGTGCATTTAAATGGATCGAGGCTCACGGTTTACAGCAAACGTAACGAGGCGCATGCTTGCGTATTTGGGATACTGCTCGAGCTACGCACCTACAGCCACGCCACAATACCATGGCAAGGTAGAGAGACTCCATGGTACACTGGTCCCTAGAATGCTTGCACAGCTGAAGTATGCACATCTACCGACTACTATGTGGGCTGAATCACTGATTCCAACTACCAACATATACAATGTTATACCCACTAACGAGAAGAGCTCATCCCCATACGAGAATTTTACATGATACACATTTCCGATATATAATGTTCAGAACATTCGGGTGTCATATCGCATACAAGAACCGTGATCCAGACGGCAAACTCGACGACAAAGCCACTGGATGGCATTCTTCTTGCGCAACCCTTGGACACAACACCAGACTCGTATCGTATACACTCACCTCTGACCAAGCGTATAATACAAAGCCAAGACGTCTATATATTCGAAGATGAATTCTTTGTCTGGGAAGACAACATATGTACAACCGCTATCGCACCACCGGGCACTACGAACAGTAGTACATTCCTCTAAATCGAGAATGGAGATCTTCAAACAGACGCAAAGACAACATCGACAACGGAAGATATGCTTAGCCAACAAGCCCAGCCAACTGTGACGCACAAGTCGAGCAACTCAGAACAACTACAAATAACTTCATCGTCAACACAACAACCTGCTGAGAGCGAAGTACATACTGTCGAGTCGGAGGCTACTGCAGCGACTACCAAAACACAACATGATCTCGAAGCAACCATAGCTAGAAGAACGGCAGAAGGTCGCCAAGTCTCTCGAGAACTGCGGGACCTTGCGATAGATGATAATAATGTCGACTGGTATCACGATAGCCGCCGTAAGAGACGAGCTTCTAGCACTACGCACACTGTCAATTCAGCAACTGCAGCAATGGAACCCAAAACATACAAAGGTATACATGAGATGCCAAACGCAGCCGATTGGGAGGAATCAGCACGTTTAGAGATGGAGAGCTTGGTGATACAGCGCAAGGCATTCACTCTGGTTGACAACAAACCGCGAGAGAAATCATTATTCCCCCCTTGAATGGGTCTTCAAGTCAAAAACGGATGAATCAGGACAAGTCACACGACTCAAATCACGTCTGAACGTAGCAGCATTCAATGCAAAACAGGGAGTCGATTACGATGAAAGCTATGCCCCAGTAGTAGCCGAGGAAACACTCAGGATCTGTCTAGCTCTAATGGCGCACTATGACATGGACATTCGACAATACGATACACCCTCGGCCCACCTCACTCAAGAACTGGATACCCCTAGCTACATGCGAGTGCCGCAAGGATACGATCTCATCGAACATCTATTGGACCCGTCTCAGAGAAAACTATACGAAAGGCACAAGCAAGGAGACACAAAGGTTTTATGTCGAGTTGACCGTTGCGTATACGGTCTACCACCTAGCGGACACTACTGGTTTAAAGCTATCCATCGGTTTGCTATACAACACAGTTATAAACAAGCACAATCGGATGGAGCACTGTTTATCAAACAAACACACAGTGGACCTTGTTTCATTATTGTACACGTAGATGACAAAATTGCAGCATGATAAAATATACCCTAAAGTTTGAGAATAGGTCGACAGCATTGCGCCACCGAGTTCTCTAATCATTCGCTTTAACTGATAAAACTGCGTAATAGTTCCAGCTATCCTGAGGGAAACTTCGGAGGGAACCAGCTACTAGATAGTTCGATTAGTCTTTCGCCCCTATACCCAAATTTGACGATCGATTTGCACGTCAGAATCGCTACGAGCTTCCATCTGAATTTCTTCAGACTTCACCCTATTCAGGCATAGTTCACTATCTTTCGGGTCCCAACATATGCTCTTACTCAAATCTTTCAGGAAACCATTCAGATCGGTCGATGATGCACCTTGCGGATCTCAGAAAGAGTTAAAACCTATGCACCTTGCGGATCTCAGAAAGAGTTAAAACCTATGCACCTTGCGGATCTCAGAAAGAGTTAAAACCTCGACTCGCCAGTCTAATTGACCGATTAGAGCACTTGTGATTTGTTCAGGCCAGCATCAGTTTGAAGTGGTGTATATGGGTATTCGGAAGGTGATTTGACCCCTTGTGGGACGGACAGAAACTAGCTGACGCAATGAAAGGCGAATGGAACACTGTTGATATGGGTTAACCGTTATGGTTTCTCAAGTGCCAAGTGGAAATACACCCTGGAAGAGTACGTCTCCATCAACGACAATATCTAAGAGAAATATTGCAGGAATGGGGGTTGATAGATTGTAAACCAGCATGGGTGCCAATTCTAGAATCGGACTATGGAGTAACAGACAAACATGCATATCTCCTGGAAAAGCCGGCAAGCTCAGACGTCCCAACAATCACACAATACAACAAGCTAGTGGGTCAGTTACGATACCTTGTAGACCAAACACGAGTGTATATATGCTTTGCAGTTTCGATCCTAAGTAGCTATCTGATAGCACCTCAGTACCACCACTTCAGAGGTGCCAAGCGCTTTTTGAAGTATCTCGCTGGTACTCAGGACTTCGGACTTGAATACACGAACAAAGAACCAGGTATTCCCTATCTGAGTGCAGACAGTAGCTTTGCTAGCGATGACACAACAAGACGATACACCACCGGGCGAGTGGGCATTATAGCAGGTGCACCATTCATGTGGGGAACAAACTTGCAACGACTAGCAACAACGTCTACAGCAGAGGCAGAATACGTAGCACAATCTGATACAGCTAAAGACGTAGTATGGGTTAGGAATCTCTTCACAGAATTCGGCATTCCGCTCGTAAGAACCCACCACCATAGAACAGGACAGCAAGTCAGCAATACTGATGGGAAATGGTATCACGAAATCCCGCCGTACAAAACATGTCGATCTACGATATCATCACATCAGGGAACTCACATCGAACAACACCATCAAGCTAAAATACATACCATCAGAACATCTACTCAGTGATTTTTTCACGAAGCCACTCAGCCGAGAGAAGTCTACCGACATACGCGACAGACTAATGACTGGGATGCCAGTATCAACATAGTCCAATTTATAATAAAGGTAAGTATTTTAAGGTAAGCAGGTGTCAAATGCTTTGTGCTTCTATCTCTGACTGCAAAATATACAGATATATCGTACCTTGTAAAGAGAGTGTGTACAAAACTGTTTGTATTATATGTAAAAATGAAATTATATATAATGTACACGCAATATATAATTATATATTTGTTCATATAATTGTTCCTATCGATAAACACCTAAGTATTTACTTGTTCGACTGTGTTTTGACATAAAAATACTCTGAAGTTAAAGTTGAATCCCGCAGACAATTTGTATTCATCGATACACATAATATTAGTAACTTACTGGTTCTTTGTAATTTTTATATGTGATATCGTAAAAGTTGCATACCTGTGACAATTTATATAGAAATTCACTCGCAGGATACAAACAAAATTGTGAATTTCGCAGGATCACAACCTCGCACTGTCTCCACCCCACCCCCCCCCCCCAAGCGCCCCCTCTATGTATATTGTATTGTGACTACTAACACACAAAAAACAAAAAAAGTTTGTTTTTTTTACCACTGGAGCCTTAATTTTTGTCTTCAATGGGTAGAATTTATCACTACACGAATTTCATTGGTCAATTCAAAAGTTTTATCTCAAAAACACAAATAAACCAAGATAAACCCAAGTTTATTCACCTAAACAAATATTCTCAATATAAACCCAGGTATTGCAAAGAACGCTGAGTTGAGCAGACAAGGGGCAAGCTACTACACACAACTTCACTACGTGACACTATAAGGAAGCACACACAAAGGTAATCAATCGAAATTACTAAAACTTGCGTATACACATAAGAGACACTTGTGCTCAGGTGTCTACACAGTCTGACACCACAATAAACGTCCCACACATAGCATTGTCAATGACTTCTGCTCCATATCAGAGGACACGTGCAGCACGACGAAGCCTACCCACCCAAGTGAGTTCAAGCAGAACACAGACTAGAGGCAACACATGTCGTACGACCAGTTGTTAGAGTGCGGTGTAGGGAATAGGGACTAATAGTAAAGTGCTAGTGTTTCTAAAGTATGGTGCATTCGAATGAATTCATTTACGATCTCACCTTCAGTTATATACTGATGGTGTTTGTACTAGTGTTCAACCACTTGGGTTGGCCAGGGTAAAAACTCATATGATCAATATGAGAAACCTTATGCAGAACACTTTAGCACTCGGATATATTTTCTATAAATAAATATATCATATTCTCTGTTACTACACTCAGTCTGGGACCTCGGCTCTCGCCTAGCCGGTGGCCCGTATCCTATAAATAGAATATTCTGAGAAGAAGTCTCAAATTACTCTTACGTTCTCTCGGGCTGACCCACCTATACTTATATTAATTTGAGAACAAGTCCCAAATTACTCTCGGGCTGACGACGTAAAACGTTATTAACGTATATAGAAATACGTCTACTAATGTAGTCTCTCAACCAGTACACGTCCAGAAACAGCACACACAATGCCAGTTTCACAAGCATCGTCACGCACATCTACCCCACACAATGGGGATAGAGCGATGGACATGGACGACGAGTCTACACCAGCAAGAGCTCCAATGGATTCTGCGATGAGTAAGTACAACATAGTCTTGGATAAGACCATCTATGCAGGCAACTGCTATGTAGTAGATATACTAGTAGACAAGTTGTATGCGCAGACAGCAGACGATCCCATTGATATTAGAGCATTTCACAAACTGCGCAAAGCAGTTATGAGCGAGTTAACTCTAATTAGATCTCATGAAGGGGACAAAGCTTCAGAACCAAAACTGAACAAACTACTTTAGAGGAGTGAGTTCCCTAAGTGGCCAATAGGCAAACTGATCAGCATGGCTGATTGCCATGATACAATTGAGTTTGTATCTGTAGCCAAAGACTTGTTTGCGAGCACAAACATGCCATTGATACAGTACCTCTCACTAGTACAAGAACTACTCAGACAGACAGATGCAACCGAAGTATCGCGCACTGCACTCAACAATATACGTAGTACCAAAAAGCTTTGGCAAGAGTTTACTGATGTGGAGGACTACAACAAATTAATAATTGACAACCTAAGTCGCACTCCAGTAGACTATCTACTAGAGAAGTGGCTCAACGAATTTATGACACTCGTATGGTAGTCGAGGTACGAGCAGTACGATTGCGTCGCACAATGTTTGAGTTGGATAAATGTTACAAGGGCAAGGAGAGAGAGGCTATAAAGTTGGTAACTCCTCAAAGCATCACGTTACCAGACGGGAGTAGTGGACACTTATCTGACATCTCAGAGAAGGTATTTCATGAGCTCACCGAAGACATGATCAGACAAGCAACAATAAACCACGATCTTGCCCGCACTGTGGTATAAACCCCTCACCACATGCATTCAGCAAGTGCCCCAACAAAGCGAACAACAATCGTCGCAAGGCAGAAGCACGCGAAGCGCAACAGAACCAAACTGTCCATGTTGACCAATTGGTTATTACCAAGGGCAATAAGGTGCAAGAGATGGATGAAGAGCTATGAAAGGCTTGGTGGTCGGAGGCTAACATGGTTACCATGGTAAACATTGTGAATGCATACACTGATGAAGAAACGATGTTAATAAATGCGAATGATATTGATTACACACCCATTTCCTTTACTTCCGAATACACGCGACCAAAGATTGTACATAAACATACAAATCAATGGCACCACATACAATGCACTAGTAGATTCAGGGGCACAACGCTCTTGTATGGACCGAAGTGTAGTAACTGAACTATACCTGTCGGTAAAGGCACAACGTACAATCAGATGCAAAAGTACAACGTACAGGCTCCACAGAAGTATGTGATAAAAATTACGGAGGCAGAAAACCCTCAAACTGCTTCGAGATACTTGATCTCCCAGTCAAGAAATCACCAATCCTATTAGGAATGGACATTCTACCATACTTGGGGCATATACTTAGTAGGGATAATCAGCCCACTAATACCAACAGATGCCAAATGGGAATCACTTCTTACACCACGCGAAGAAGACCCTGAACATGAACAGGAAGGATCCAGAGAATCACTCTCAGACTTGTTAGAACAAAATGGGCAAATCCCACTAGATGTACACTGCAATCTACCAGGCTCAGTGGTAGAGATACCAAGTCAGGAGGTTAAAGCAAACAATATTCGTTATGCTAAAGTGAACTTTGTTCCACATAAATACATACCACAAACAGATGAAAACGTTCAGAAATGGGTCAAAGATGGACACATATACAAAAGAACAACATCCACACAGGTGAACCTGTCACTACTATCCACAGGAGAATTTGAACAGACGGGTTTGTTAAAGAAGGTCCGCACATGTTTAGACTTAAGAAAAGTAAACTATCAACATGAACAAGACAAATTCGTTTTACCAGAGACAAAATATGTTCTACACAACCTACAAGGTGCGCAATTCTTCTCTAAATTGTACTTAACAGGAGGCTTCCACTACTTTAAAGTACATGAAAATAGCCAACACTTCTTCGCATTTTCATGAAGAGGGACACAATACTCATTCAAGTCAGCTTCATTTGGACTGCACTCGCTAACAGCACAATTCCAAAGAGTGATGGCCAACCTCCTCATTGACATTAAAGGGGTACAAGTATATGTAGATGACATAGTCATTGCGAGTATGACCGAAGAAGAACATAGACACAGTACGCGAAGTCATCAAAAGACTTAATGCTGCCAACTTCAGGCCAAATCACAACAAGTGTGTGTTTACAGTCAAGACAGTCAATATATTAGGCGTCAAAGTAACTACCAAAGGGCTCAAAACAGACCCAGAGAAACAGAATCGCATGATTGACTGGCCTTTACCAAGAACCAAACGTGAATTACATCGAGCAGTCGGTCTAGTAAATTACATGCGAGACCATATACCTCAGTTTGCACACATAACGAAACACTTCCCCAATCTCATGAAAGGCAAAATGAATCAAAATATAGCCACTTTGGACACCAGAGCTCATTAAGAAATGGGAAGAACTCAAAGATGCCATTGCATGCTCAGCAACTTTGGCGTACCAAGTAGATGGAGTACCGTTTCAGATCATGAACGATGCAAGTGACTATGGCATAGGAGGATGTCTGTTCCAAATTGTAGATGGAGTCAGAAGAGATATACTCTATTTCTCAAAAGGTCTCAACCCTGCACAACAAAGATATGGGACAAATACTATAGAGTTGTTAGCATTCGTATACTGTCTGGAACATTTTCAGAATACATCAAAGGCGGCGATATAACATTGTGGACAGATCACACAGCGCTATGCCAGATGAACAAGCAGTAAACGCTGCATGCCATGCTCGCGAAATGGATAGCGAAAACATTACATCATCACTTCACTATCGTACACGTGCCAGGCAAAGATAATGAAGTTGCTGACATATTGTCAAGACTACACGAAGACACATTCAACATCAAAACATCGAATGTGTTAAAGAAGCCAATGAGCACATACACAATGGTCAGGAATACACTGACCTAGAAACAAACATGCCCATCTTAGTGTCTGCCATAGACTGGAAACTACATCCACGATTCTTTCATGATGCAGAAGGCCTGTTTGGTAAATTCACCATCGATTTATTTGCAGCCGCACACAATGCCCAAACCGCAAAGTTCTACACCAAAGAACAAAACGCGCTTCTACAAAAGTGGGCAGATGAAATAAACGCATGGGCGAATCCTCCCTGGGAACTAATACCAGACGTGTTAGACAAAGTGATAGAGGAAGCCACAAGCATTACGATATGCGTTCCGTACTACCCAAACGCAACGTGGTTCCCCAAATTCTTGTCGTTACTGGAACAAGATCCAATGATGGTCGCAAACACAAACAACACGTTCCTACAGAACGGCACATCAGCCTGTGGCAAAACACCATGGGAGGTCACAATAGTAGCCAAGATAGGCAAAAAGTCCCCATACTTTGACCAAACACTAACGCACCCTGCAGTGAACATTGCACCCATACACATCGCGGACGAGCCCGCAGAGTTAGACACAGTCACATATGAAGACAGAACCACACTCATAGCTCAATACCACACAGTGGGTTACTACACTGTCGAAGAAACAGTGAACAAACTCATACTAGATGGCCACACATGGCCTAGACAAAAGGAACATGTCAACCAATATATTGAGGGCTGTGTACCATGTCTCAAGAACAAAATTCACAAAAAGGGATTCCACTCTTTACAATCAATAACCGCCGCATTTCCGGGCGACAGGGTACAAGTGGATACCATAGGTCCCTTGATATACTCGAATAGGAACAACACGTACGTTCTGGTATGGCTAGATGTATATTCATCATACGCTATACCTAGACCGATGATGGACAAATCGGCAGCCACTGTTGCACGAACACTAGTTACAATCATGTGTGAACATGGATTTTCACAAGTCATACAGACGGATCAGGGCACAGAATACATGAATGACATACTATCAAAAAGTATTGAGCAGGCACCGTCACAACATTTAGTGTCCAGACCGTATCAACCCAAAGTAATGGGAGCGAATGAGCGCTCGCACAGGGACCTCATCCCTATACTACGGAAATTTGTTGAACAAAATCCAGGCAACTGGTGTTCACGCCTCCCATTTGTCCAAATAGGCCAAAACCTACGTTCCTCACGCAGACACAAATCACCAAGGTTCAATGTGTACTATGGGCGACGACAAAACCAACTCACCAATTATGACACAACGGTCGGTGCACCAGGTACAACCATAACATGGGAAACACGACTACAGAATCTAGAGGAGTCAATACGACCACAACTAAATGCCAATGTGGCACAATACCAAGAAAAAATACGCGCAGCATTTGATCGCAAATATCAAGAGAGGTATGTACACTTCCAGGAAGGGGACATTGTGATGGTTCGTTACCTAGGTGAAATGAATAAAACGACAGCACCATATGGAGGACCATACAAGATAGCCAGCAAAGAGGGCAATGTATATTTTGTCCGTAACCTAGATGGAACTAAAGCCCCCGAATATCCTAACTCGGTCAATGATGAGCAAAAGGGTTTAGTCAAGCAAGCAAGCGAACTCGAATAATTCACTACCAACAGTCGAGTCTACCCATCAGAAAAGACTCAACTCTCCTCGATACTAGACCACAGAGAATCCACCAGAGGTGGAGGAACCCAGGACTACCTATTGCAATGGACAGATGGAGAGCGCACCTGGACACATGAATCAGACATCGCAGATCCAGACATTCTTACAATATACCGACAGCGTAAACGACGCAAGCGAAGGCAGTCCAGGCCGAAGAAGTCAACAGCAACCAGCACTGATGAACGATCAGCGAGCAACAGGCAGCGCACGAGGCGGGGAACTTAGCCAAGTTTCACTGACACCAATGGACACTCCCACTTCTATCACCTTGAAGCATGCTCTGCCCACACACCAGAGGGATGTGGACTAAAGACTCGGTGGAGAGCCACCGTTGAGATGTGTTTTCCTAAGCCAAGTTGAGATCAACCGAGAGCACAGGTCAAGACTGACTCCGATGAGCGTGGTAGAGTACTCCTTTTATTTAGTATAAAATAATTTAATAAGTAATATGTTAGAATGGATAATGGTGGCAGGTTTTTCATCTTATGCTCCCTAAGGGACAAGTTTTTCCCTATACAAAAACACCAACCTCTAGATAATCTAGTCCTATAAGATGTCACTTTTTACTCCTACGCAGGCTAAGAAGCACAAAGTTGGGGGGCTGTAGCATCCAGGGGCCAGATTATCAGAAAAGCCAATCCTAAACCCAAAACCCAGAATTATCAAATACTGAGTTTTGGATCTAGGATCCAACATATCTGATGATAGAG
Organism: Sphaeroforma arctica JP610; assembly: GCF_001186125.1. Lineage (NCBI taxonomy): Eukaryota > Ichthyosporea > Ichthyophonida > Sphaeroforma > Sphaeroforma arctica. The sequence goes on along the minus strand of NW_014039733.1, from coordinate 7,801 downwards.
TGATCAGAAATATAGCGGGATTACCGGTAGATGATACCGGGACTCCGCGTGTGAGAGAAACACTTAATTAAATACTGAGTCTCGTGTAGAAAATACTAAACACAAATAAAGACTCAATGCGAGTCCTTCAGCCGAGGACTTTACCTGGCTGTAGGATTCGCACTTGAGAAGAGGTATATTGTTTCTTCTGGTCGTATCTTATTAGCTACTCTCAAACTCTACATATAAACATCTGTGCTAGCAAATCCAATGCGCAACTCCCACGTTTCGCAAGCCTGGAAGGGGGTGGCGCCCACACTGACTGGCGACACGTCGACTTCCTCAACGAGAAAGCCTACGGCAACCCCGAATGAACAGATATTTACGAATTTACAGGACAAGTGACCAAAATCGGCGCCACTGTAGCTATGGTCATGCCGCTCCGTCCATGTGCAATATGGTGGCCCGCCGTAAGCTCCCGCTTCCAGTCTAGCCCATTTATTATCAAGAATACATCATCTACCTTCCTCCGCCACGGAACGACCGTTGTCGGTAAACCATCTTGGATATACACTCTTGTCGCTCTGGTAGGCCCCCTATACACTGCCGTACCCCACTCTCCACCGCTTGCCGCCGCCATTATGCATGCCCGCCAACCCCGAATAGGAGAAACACTGCCCTATTTGCATTGAAGCGAAACTTCGAGCAAAGGATGTCGCTCACGACACAGCTGATACTATCTATGGCCCTGGGGAGAAGCCGTTCAGAGCAAAATATTTCGCGACCACTGTACGTCTCTCGGCATTGAGCTACGCGCTACCCCCCCCCCCCCACCCCGCAAATGAATGCCACAGTCGAACGCCAACATGCCACACTTAACAACCTAGTTCACTGTCTTCTTCTCGAAGCTACTATGCCTCTCCCATAATGGGGTATAGCCAACGACTTTGCTGACACCCTACGCAACCGTACCCCACCAATGGCTCTCAAGCTATTCTCCCCACATCATATACGGCACCAACGCCCTGACCCCGTCTTTCCCCACATGCGTTTCGGATGTACGGCGGCTTTTATTCTGGTCAACCGCACCTGCACAAGTATTTGCCTCAACGCGGTTTAGGCGTTTTACTTGGGTATACTTTGACTGGCACTGACGATACATTTAAGATCCAAGGCTTCGCTACGCAGCAGATTATTCATAGCCGCGACGTCGAATTTTTCACTGACGAACGCCTCCAATGGACTTCGAACGGCAAATTTGCCAAGCGATGCGCCATTCCATCGCCCTGGGTCATATCCGACGATTGGGCCACGGCATCCCACAAAATAGCAGATGGAATCTTCTTTGTACCCACGGACGGCCCGCCTACTACACCCGCCCCTGCACCATCCTTCACCGATGTCTCATCGATGCCCACCGCTATTCCTCTACCCTGGACCATACCCTCCGTACCCACCCCTATTCCCATCAAACCCGTTAGACCCCCGTGCCTACCCCGATATCACTGCCCCTAGATGCACCTCCAATCCCTACCCCCGTGGCACAACCCCCCGTTATACCCCCAGTGCCTACCCCGTCGCACTACCCCCTGTTATACCCTCGTGGCTGCCCCCGTCGAACTGCCCCCCCGTGCAACCCCTACTCTCCCTCCCGTAGCCCCCAATACGCCGTACCATACAGTCATCCCCCCTCTACCTTCCCCCATTCCTATCCCATCTCAAGCCATTATCCCTCCACCTCCATCAATCACTATCCCCAACCCATCCGTCATTGACGACGCCACACACGACTTCGGATTTGAACCAAACCAGGCAGCGTTCTACACGCCGCCACCCACGAATGTTTTTTATCCCGGCTGTGTGTACGCCGATTTCTCTGACTCCGCGCCTTCCTCACTTCGAGCTCAAATCGCACTTATCCACACTGATCACTGCGAATCATCCAACCCAATCGCCGTGACCTTCTCCGCCGTATGATTATGTTTCAACGACGTTGACTGGCACATCGCACCCACCAATTGACTCACCGCATTCGATCCCTTCCTCCGACTGCCCGCCCCGAGTTCTCTTTAACTAATACGGTCGCTCTACTCAATGATACGGTCCCCAAAAGCATATCCAAGGCCCAATCCAGTGTTGAATGGCCACAATGGTCTTTCGCCATTGACCGCAAACGTGCGGCACACGACCGCAACAAACTCGCTGACATCATACCCCTGTACGCCGTACCTTTCACAGCAAAGATCATACACTCCAAGTACGTGTTCACACGCAAGCATGACGAGCACGGCGACAAGGCACGAATGGTAGCCCGTGGCGATAAAAAAAAATGCATGGCGACTCTTTTTGGGATACATACGCCCCGACCGCTTTTTCCACCACGCTTCGTACTTCTCTAGCGACAACCGCTTTTCAAAACCGAACCGTTAATCACTTTGACGTAACTACAGCGTATCTCTATTCAAAATTAGACACCCCTGTTTACATATAGCCTCCCAAAGAAAGTGTGGAGCTCGGCCACTACCCTCACAACACGATCCTCAAGCTGATTTGCGGCCTTTACGGCCTTAAACAGGCAAGGCCGTCTATTGAGCCAGGACACCGGTCGAACTCTCACCAACCTCGGTTTCGTTCAACGTCAGCAGGACCAGAACATGTGGCTCCACACCGCACGTAACATCATACTCGTCATTTACGTTGACGAAATAGTGTATAAAAATTGCGGGTTCCTAATAGTAGTTGCGCAGTTAACGTATATTATAAACGTATTAACGCGTATACCTATAATCCTGGAATACGTCTAACGAATTGGACATGAACAAGAATGGCGTAATTCAGGATTCTGAACATGCGACAGTACTCATTAGAGTATGGGACTCTACTGTGGACATTGGGTGGCTTTCCAAATCTAGATTGGTTTTTCCACTGAAATTATAATTGTAGGAACGACACCAATCTGACACCTGAAAATGACACTTTGGGAATCTCTAATTAATAGGAGTACCATGAGAGAGGGTCTCATGCATGAAATGGTTGTTGGTACAAACCTATAGTATAATTCGATAATGATTTCAGAGCAAGATAATCCACTGAGAAAAGGACAGGATCAGAGTTGTTAGAATTTAGGACAACATGGTTTGATTCCTCCTAGCCAGCCAACTAGATGTGCCCGTCTATGCCTTAAATGGGATGGGAGCTAGGTACCAAGTGATGGGGTTTAGGTGCAGATGTATACTGCACCAACTTGGTGTTTTGACTTTATTTTTGATTCTCTTAAGTTGGACTTGGAGGTATTTTATTGGTTAGGTTTGATTAGGTGATTGTTTCGATGCGTGAAATGTAAATCAAGCGTCCAATGAAATGATATCTAGTCTTAGTAACTAAACAAAAATAAATCTAGACCGTAGTGAGTGATTAGAGCGGAGCATATAGCCAATAGTCTCAGTCTAAAATCTTCTAATCTTTTTCTCATTACCAAAGGCTGAAGTTAAAATTATTTAACATTTTGCATTATAATGTTTTAACGCATTATTTTATTAGCGTGAACGTCTTGATATCGTATAGTCAGCCTATAGGAGACCGACTTTTACAATAGTACCAGCGGTTGTGCGTAACTCCGGCCAGAAACAGTGGTTATACACCACTTTTCTACAAATGCAATTGGCGCTCCCTCCAAATGTACTCCTAGCACGGGAGACCATCTTGGCCATCTCACCGGCACTATTTTTCACGGGAAATATTGCAAGATCCTCGGAGCACTAGGGATCGCCGCTAATATGACTCGTCCCGATATTGCATGTGTGCTGAGCCAATTAACTGCGTTCAGTGTCGCACCACTCACTTTCCATTACACTGCCCTTATCCGTATACTCCACTACCTCCTCACCACTAAACATCTAGCCTTCCACTATCGCGTTGCTCCCGACAATCATAACATCAGTCACCACATTATATACAGCTTACACCAACTCTGACTGGAGATCCTGCCCATTCACGCGCAGATCACACACCGGCACCTACACTAGCTCGACAAAAGCGGGGTATATAGCCGCATAAGAGACTACACGATATATCGCATGGATTCGGAATATCCTCAATGACAAGGGACTTGCTATCTTGTCAGCAGTTACTCTTCGTGTCGACAAACAGTCTGCTATTAAGGTTGCGCTTGGCACCGGCACCGCCAAGGGACTTAAGTACATCACAGTTCGTGCTCATGTATTTACATCCGCGATTGCGCTAAATCCGACATGATCACCCTCCACTACATCAGCACCCATCTCAACCCCGTTGACCTACTTACTTTCTAAGTGTCTCGCAAAACCCAAACACAAATAACAAACATTTTACACACACACTTTTACAGGATCATACATCTTCCCAGGAAAAGCTTCAACCTTGATTTGGTTTCTGGCCGGGGGGGGGGGGGGGAAGGGGGGGGGATTTTGGGACAAGTTAAACTTTCCCTCTAGGTTTAAACCAAAACCAGGTTTTCACCCTGACCCACGCTCCAACAATATCCCCATGCTGGAACAATATTTCCCACATATCTACCATAGTTTATTCTAGTACAAATATTCCATAATATTCAACAATAAACTTTAACCAATTTTGTTCAGAAGTTTGTGCGTTCCAATAGTTTATTCAGAATCTAATTGAGTATTTGTATTCTGTAGTAATAAACATAAGGAAAATCGTGGGTGAACAATATAGTAGCGCATGCTAAAAATCAATAATGTGTGCAACCGAAAAACCTAGGTAGGTTTATACATAGAGGAAAATGGGGTTTAGCCTGGTCTGACAAGAAGGCTATGAAAAATATCATAGGGATAAACTTATTTATTTCAAAAATGGCAAGTATGTATGATACAATGTATGAACATATGGTATGGCTCTCATAGTCGCTGTAGTGGTTCAGGAAAGATTGATGGGAAGAAGTGGTCAGTAAATTCCCGTTTGAAGCTTGGGCCAAGTGAGTCGACAATGGAAGATATGTGCTGAGTCAATTCGGGCCGGATATCATAGCCTCCTTGTTCTTTTTAGGAAGCTATAATAATAAAAATCCTGAAACAATAGCCCTCTTGAAACAAACACTAAAAAAAAGACCTCTGAATAATCAATGCTATTTTTTAAATATGTAATTAACAGTGATGCCACCCGCGCCCCGTGGCCGCCGATTGTTGAATTTTGATGTCAAATATTTATATGTAAAAAGTTAGAGTAACTGGAGCAATTGGGCCATTTGGGCGCCTTCACCCAGTTCACATGGATTTTATTTTTACAAACATATTTTTGAAAATTTCCAGTGGACCAATAGACACTATTCTTTTTTTTTCTGCCGGATTTTTTCTGCTGAATTTTTACCACTGGTTCGGCGGTGCGGTCGCAATAAAGGTCGCCGGTCGGCCTAAAGTAGTTTGTTTGGTTTGTAAATATACTTTTTTAAATAAAAACAATTTTTTTAAACAACCAAAAATAGGGCTCCTACAGTAAAGTGTGAATTTAAAAAAAAATCGCTTTTCTTAAAAAACAAAAACAAATGTTGAAAAAAAATTCATGATGTAGTGATACTGTGATTCAGTGATTGGGGGTCTGAGAGTCTGGGCGACTGGGACTCTGGGGTAAAGTTTTGTTTAACCCCCCCCCCCAAACATACAAATACAAACTATAATAGCTTTTTTTAACTTGAAAAAATAACTCGCCTTTCCAATACTGTACAGTCTGTACTATACAAATTGAAAGTATTTACTTGTCAATTTAGTATCAGTATCAGACATAATCACAACACATCATCTGTCATTTCCCATACATACTGTGCGCTCATATTACCAGAAGAAGCACATATTGTGTACTCTTTACTGAATGTGAGTGTAGATACTGAGGTGGAGTTTATGTATATGGCACTGAACCCACAAATAACAATACGTGCTGAGGACGATTCCGGTGTCGCTATACCTGGGACACAAGTAGAAGTAACAGATGTAGCTGCCAGTACGTCGCAAATTTATACAGTAAGTGACAATGATGTATGGGATTCGAGTACAAGTACTTTCATTTTCGATCTACCATCGAATAAGGAATACCAATTCGAGATCCTGAACACCCCGAGCGAAAAGGTAGCCTTCGATGAGATTAATGGGGACTATTTTCCCGATAGCAAAACAACACTGACGGTTAGCGACGACAAGGCTATCACATTTGTATATGGCGAAGAAACGACGTGCCAGATCGCCTACTTTGACACAGGCAAGACTTGTATGGCTGGCTACGTGGAGCATGGCTGGCAAATTTGCTATGGTAGCGACTGCACGCAGACTACCTGCTGTAATCAGCGAACCTGTTTATCAGAAACCGACGCTTCTTTTGGTTCCATCTGTGAAGAATACAGACCTAAGGCAGACTACAGTACCATTACTTGTGGGGAGGGCACTGGTGCTGTCTGCAGCACTGAGCTGTGTTGCACGACTGAGATCTTGTGCCAGCGCTCGCAACGCACATTGCTGACCAATGTTCCACCTCGGCTTCCATTCTGAATATTGATTTTGAGGATGCCAATGATTTGGGATATACCGATTATAGCGACCTGGATCCCAACTACAGACCCGAGGGAATCAGCTTCCATCTTACAACCACCGAATTCTTCCAACCTTACAGTCTGCGAAGTTCACCGAAGCTTGGGAAGGAAGGTGGGACAGGGAAAATTCTGGGTTCGTTTTCAAATGTCGCCATAATCTAGATACTAAGAATGCGTATGACGTCGACTACTAGGGTACATTGGGTGGCTGGTTCCTGATGTTGGATGGATTGTACTCGGGCGTTCCGTACATGCCGGCGTTGCTCGTGACCTACAACACGCACGGGTCGACACAGGCTGCGGGCATGTTGTACAATATCGATGGCGTTCCTATAAAATAGAGGAGTATATGGTGAAAGATAGGAACCTTCTGGGCTCAGATGTTTCAGTACGGGGAATTACAGCTGATTGTGACCTAAATGCACACGAAGGTACCTATTGGTAGTTTGTAGTCAATTCTTCCACTGGCGCCCGTATCAAGTATCTGCGTATCGACTATATCGGCAGTGGCAATCCGACGAACATTGGAATGGTAGGTGCCGAATTTTGTCAACTCAATGCCTTCCGAGTTCTTGTTTCTTGCTCTTTTCTCGATGTTTATTTCTAGTACTTTGAGCCATTGAATTTATTTTTAGATACAGTGCAACTGTAACATATGACTTGAGATCTTGATTCATTCTGCTGTCGTACACTATATATGTATTTACTTAATAGTACAACGTCTATATCCTCAAGCAACATACATTCTAATTGTCTACCATTCTTCTTTTTCAAACAGGGGTTCGATAACTTCAGGGCCTTCGGTTGCACCAAAGACGCAAAATTAGTCAATGCATTCACTACAGGCTTTTAAGGATGATAAACGAAAACATATTTTGAAGGTTGTACGAATAGCCTAACCAGATTTTGCACCCATATATTACCAGTGCACGATATCTTACGAGCGTACTGTGCACAGCTTAATTTCGGGACAGCCTGTTTACTCGAAATAGGTATGTGCCGCTTGCAAAAGTGGACTTCGTGCTATTATCAGGAACTGGAAAAGCCACCTCAGCTAACTTAGCCGTAGTCTTCACATGAACAGCATCGCGTACCACATGCTTTATAATTAGAATACTCTTACGAAATCTTGTTTTAAAATATCCAATATTATATTCATATACAGCTAACATTATATATATATATATATATAATCTATTGATTCACTCCCTGTCTATCTATATGTATACAAACACACACACACACACC
>NW_014039734.1:33533-39909 GCF_001186125.1 Sphaeroforma arctica JP610 | reverse complement strand
TATATCGACTATACATATATATCGATATTTGTATATTTATAAGTATGAATAGACAAACACAGACACACAAACAAACAAAGACACAGACACATATATAGATATATAGATAAATATATAGATATCTGTATACACGCACACAAACTTATATATATATATGTATATAAATATATATACATATATATGTAGGTATCCAGTTACATAGTCAGTATATATATATATATAGATTTTTATATATATATATCTACATGTAAATATATGAATAAATATCGAACGAGAAATAGAAATAGAAGTACACACACACATATATAATAATATATATACATATAAATATAAATAGAAGAATATATAATAATATAATAATACATAATAATATAATAATATAATAATATATATATATATGTATATATAACAATATAACAATATAACAATATAATATATATATATATATTTGTACATAAAACTTTAGGCATAAATATGCATATATATATTTATACATATACATACACATGTACGTATGACCACATACACACACACACACACATACACAAACACACACATACACGCACATACACACAGACATATATATATATATATATATATATATATATAAAACAATATATATACAATGACACAATGACACACACACAAACACACGCACACACACATATGTATATAAATATGTACACACACACACATATGTATATAAATATGTACACACACACACACACGCATACATATATATATATATAAAATATATCTATCTATCTACATATATATATGTTGGTATGTCGATGTTGATCATTATATATGTGTATGGGATAAGAATCTCAATGCATAGACTCGTTTCGCTTTCTTGCTTGTAGACTTCTATAGCCATGAGTAGTGGTTAAGACGCTCAGATAGGCCGTGCGAGTCTTTCATACTTGTCGTTTCTTAATTAAAGTGGGAAAATTGTATCGCTGCACCTACCAGCAGATCGGCAGGTGTAAAGTGCATCACAGTTTAGCCTAAAGTGTGAATTCGACACACAGTGATACGGCATTCAGTAAGTCCGTCGCTTTGAAAATCATCAGCTGTATAACCTCACTCTGGTTAATGGACCTGTGGAGGCTGCTGGCCTGTGGTAGTTTTGCAGCCGCATCAGTTGTGATATTGTGGTGTAAAACTGTGACAAATGAGGATTTTTTTTTTTCAGCGTGGGAGAGTGGGATAAAAATATACAGTGGTGCTCAACTGCTCATATATCAGCGGAATATCAAGGCGGGGGGGGGGGCGACCGGGGGAGTTCGGGGGGGGGGCAAACAAGAAGATGAGTGGGCGGATATTTATAGATTACATTCTAAAAGTAATAGACAAATAAAAATAGCATAAATCTCCCAATGAGAACTTTAAATCAATTAATCTGAAGTAAATACTTGCACCTTTTTCTAATATCTCAAGAAGAATACCTTCGTTTGTTTTCATCGGAGTTCTAAAAATAGATACATAAAAATAGACTTTTATTACTTTGTCCGGAGTCCAGCCGCAGCCCAGCCTCCAGGTCCAGTGCCACTGGGGGAGGAAAAAGAAGCAATTATTTCTACAAAAACCACCAAAAACCACAAAAAACAACAACAAACTAAAATAATAAAATAATAAATAAGCGGCAGAAGAAACAGTTCAGCTGTCGCCTGTCAGAGTACAACTTCGGACTGTCAGAAGTCTTCAGTCTGTCTGTAACTGCGAACAGAAACTGCTGCACCCGCACCGACTCACCGACCCTCGCCCATCACCATTCCCAGACCAGAGTGGTGAGTGACCCACCAGACTCTAAGAGTCTCAGAAGTCAGACCCACTCCCAGTCCTCACTGGTTCGCTATTTTTTAATGAAATTAAATTTTGTACCATCTTGTAGTACAGTTGATGTATATAATTTTTCAAATACTTTTTTATGTATATTTCTGAGGAGAAAATAAATACACATACGGCCCAACCACAGTCAAACCGTAAGGGACGACTCGGGTGGGAGAAACTCAGAAACATTATACCGGCAGAACCAACCGACAGACCTTTTGTATAGTCAGGAGGAACAGTCTGCGTCGCCAGAGACCAAGAGATAGCTACAGTAAAGCTTAAAGCGAAGGGGTTCGAGACGCAGACACACAGGCCGAGTGTGTATATCGTTCGAGCACTCACGTACATGCAGATGGAAGACAGTTCCGTCTGGTTAGATAGAGATACCAGTGTTGTGCGGCAAAGCTGACAGTACTATAGTTTTGTTTTCATATCACTACAGCTTGTAATGCGCTACTCAGGCTCAATATATTCAAAAAAGTTACAAGACGTACAAAGAAGCTCCGGAAAGTAAGCGGAGTACGTTCCAGGATAGAGGATATACGCTCTTCAATATCAAAGCAAGCAATATAAGGGTTGTTTGTGAATATCGTATCTAGTTGGTAGTCTGCGACTTCACTTTAGATAGATATATGACAGCACGGAGATTGAATTACCTCGGCATGGTGTGCTGAGACCTAGAAATATGGACGGTAAGCATGTGTGTTTATCCGGATATCATATGCAACGCGTGTACAAGTTTGTTTCGCTTCTAGGACTTTTAAAGTTCGTTGAGAGTATCGTTTATTGAACCGTATTTTTATATATTGGTTTACTGATGCGGACACTTCTGACACACCGTTCACTAAGAAATTCACACTCAGGTGTATGTGTCAAACAACGTTCTATCTTTTCGCACATGTATGTGTACTGCTCGCATTTGTGGTGTGCAGTATCATCTAGTGCTGTTCCTTCGTTCGGACGCACTATTTTGTTTGATTATGAGCACCTTACACAACACATCTTTCATCGCCTCTGTTATGGGGCAGTTCCGCCGTGCTGGGTCTTTTCTGAGTGTTATACCTTTTTAAAATATGGGTAGGGTGTGCAATACTTAGTAATTGTATCTAGCTACTCTTAGAGATGAGCTTCATTGCGGCATCACATGCTGCCTCCAAAACCTGAGCGCACGATTTATTGTGGAATGAATATTACCATGATCATAATTCTTAATGCCACATCAACAGATGCGAAACGAAGCCTTTTATACTGTTGATTGTTTTAAGTATCCCCCGACTGGAATTGTTGTTTAATTTTGTATTTGTATGCTCTGTAAGAGACATCTACGAGTACGGGGTGTGTTATGCGTCGCATTGGAGTGTGCGGTACATACGATGGGGCATTTTAATATTGTGGGTTCACGGCTATAAAATAGTTTGTTAGTTGCATAGGTATTGTGGACTTTGGAGTGCCATCTTTGGTTCAGTACAAATTCACAAGTCAAATGATCGTACATTCGTACATCCTAGCGTTTAGTATCAACCCTGCCTGTCACTGTCTTAGTTAAAGGCGCCTCGCAAATATATGTACAAATAGCTTTCATACCAATATAATATAACAGCATGTGCGCATGATGCCTTGTGTCATGCTGCGTCTGCGGTTGAACACCCAAAGTCGAACGGGTGCATTGCATACACGAGCTTGTCTATTTATATTAATCTGCATGGTAGAACAGCATACTACGCGTATTCTATATTGTTCCGATAGTTGGCTATTGTACGCGGTCATCTTCTACATAGCTTCACTGGTAAGCAACGAATACGGCCATATTTTTGTAAAGGCTTTCAATCAAATGCGCACTTTAAAACGGAATAGAGAATGTCGTGAAGGACGAAGCCGCAGGTTCGATGGCCATTAATAATGGCAAGTTTTCATAGATACCTATGCAAAACGAATGGCCTGAGCAGACTTTATCAATCACCGTATCATACGAATAACTATGCAAAACGAATAGCCTGAACAGACTTTATCAATCACCGTATCATACGAATACCTATGCAAAACGCAAGACCTTAGCAGACCCTATTTATCATCGTATCCTGAAGTCTGTGTTTCTGTACACACGCAGTAAACCTCCAGAAGGTATACAGGTATGAGAAGATGATGAGCGTGCTAGATGAAAGCGTCACATACCTATCCAATAATCGAATACGATTGGGATGTGTATCACGCTGATATTCTATCGGTGGGGCACTTTGTGGCCTTTTCTATCGCTTGAATCCCGCTTCTCTTCACTGACTCGTCTGACAATGAACAACATCACTCTCGGAATGCCGTAAGCTTACATATGTGCTCGCGCTAAATGATTGTATTCCCCATATCAGACGATTCCGATAGAGACCAGAAGTTTCTAGAAGGATTGCCAGAGTTCTTCAATGATGACTCTGACTCGCCCGCGGGGAGTGACACCGCGGGTGGCGCCCTGAGTCGCAAGAACACCGGCGGTGGGGGTGGAGGTATGTATGTGTGCTATAGTACTGCCAATTGGTATCTGTTGGTTAGGTGGATTGCTTGGTAATTTTGAGTGTATTCGCTATCCGATTCTGTATGCATGCCTTTGCGCTTTGGTTTGAAACTGGCGGCGTTCTTGAGGTATGGCAAACGAATACATACAACTCCGCGCCATTGGGTTTTGGGTTTCGGCGGTGTGGATATTTATTTGATCGAGGACATGCTACTGTCAATTTATTTTAGAGTATGAGAGATATGGTCGGTATAGAAAAATGTCAAGACTCAAGACACCCATTACAGTGCTTCATTGGCTGGTATACACAGCAATCGACTGGTGTTTGCTGCTGACAATTTATCATATCACGCAGATAAGAACTTTCAACCGCACTTCCAGTTGTAATGCACAACCTTCGGTACAAAATATTTCAGTGCCTTGCTATTTAAAGGAGCACCGCATATATATTCTATTCGTCATCAATATCTCACTGAATATCATCACACTACCACCGTGCAGGCGATCTCGGCCTTTCTCTCAGCGGCCTCGGAGTTGTCGGCGGCGGAACTTCGGCCGATACTTTCAGCAATTTTAATTTTGGCGATGCCAACTTATCACTCCTGCTGGACGAGGCTGCGACCAATAATAATGCCACAGGTGCAGGGGATGGGTCAGTAGGCCAGACCAACGCCCCCTTAGGCATGTCGCTCAGTAGCCTTGGATTTCCATCCAGTAGCAGCAATACAGGGCTTGCGAAGAGTGGTACGACTGCAAATGCGAAGTCCGGCACCAGCACAAAGACCGAGTCAGGCGCGGTGACCAAGACGCTGACACCGCCATTGTCTATGAGTGGCAGAGCCTCGCCAGTTACGCTGGGAAAGGGCTTGTTGTCATTGGGCACTGAAGCGGTTAAAAATAGAACGAAAGCGGGCACGCCGGATGCGGGTAGTACGGGCGATGGTCGTAAGAAGTCTGGGGTAAACTCGCCGCCAGTGAACAAAGCCGATAACAACAACAGTGCAAAAGATGATGCCAGTAAAGGCAAGAACCCGAATTCCGGCTCTGGGCGAGACAACAATTACATGTCCGATATCAACCAGAGCGGCAGAGATGATGGGTTATCCGCGTTAGGGATGGGTAATATGAATATGTCGACCGGAACGCCCGGAGCCACTAATTTTGGCAACAACAATAACGGGATGAGCCAGTCCGGCGATAATGCGCTAGAAATGCAGCAGCGACCTATGAATCAGAATCAATACGGAAATCTGCAACAAAATCATAATCAGTTCCAGAACCAGATGCAGCAGAATCAGAACCAGAACCAGAACCAGATGCAGCAGAATCAGAATCAGAACCAGAACCAGAACCAGAACCAGAACCAGAACCAGAACCAGAACCAGAACCAGACTCAAAATCAGAGCGAAAGCCAAAACCAGAATCAGATGCAAAATTCGACTCAGAGTATAATGGGATCGAATATCGGAATTGGTGGCACAAATTTGGCAGGGCTGGAATCGCTTTTAGACCCCAATAGTGGGCAGAGTGGAAACCAGATCTCTAGCATGCAACAACCAGGAGCAGCAGGACTAGATATGGGCGGACAGGGGGGCGGTAGTGGTAATCTGGGCATGCCCAACGACCGGAACATCAATGAACTACGTAACCAGTTGAGTGTGCTATTGCATGCTCACAGGTGCAGTCAACTCAACGGATGCGATCCTACATGCCAGCTCATGAAGGAGGTCCTGACGCACATGGCCAGTTGTCAGAATAAGAAGAACTGTACCACTATGCACTGTGCCAGCTCACGGCAGATCATAGGACACTACAGGCGGTGTACGAACGGCACATGCGGACTTTGTGCGCCAGTCAGGAGCGAGGAACTTGGACAAGGACAGAACGTATGTTGTCATGTCATACAGTACAAGTTTGCACTTCTGGTCAAAGTTTTGATGAAATAACCGTTTGTATATCAATTTGATGGATAGGATCACACACACACACACACACACACACACACACACACACACACACACACACACACACACACATATA
>NW_014039734.1:30493-33175 GCF_001186125.1 Sphaeroforma arctica JP610 | reverse complement strand
TATCTATATATATATTGATTTGTTTATGAACAATTGGTCCTGTAACCATATTCATAGCGTTGTAGTCTTAAATATTCGCTGTATTTCCTGTTTACAGTTGCACATTCACTTACATTTTCCCGTGTGTACACAAGGCGGTTGCACCCTCATCGCAAGGCTTTCACGTTGGCTTTGAATATGTGTATCTCCGAGTACCACCTTTTCTATTTCTATCTCGTACTATATTAAAAATTGCATATAGTCAAAACCTGCCAAGGCAGCATTTATCAGAGACCAAGCTCTATTAGCATTCACATCCGACCGCTCACTATATATACATGTGCATATACACAGAAACCCTTCGGAGCGATGGCCGGCAATACACCCACTGCCAGCCCTGGACCAATGAGAATGAGAATGGCAGGCGGAGGTATGGGTCAGTCCCAGTTTTCTCTGATGAGAAACAATATGGGCGTTGGTGGCGTCAGTCCTCAAAGCCAGACTGGGCCTAATGGAAGAGTTACCGGACCTGACTGGAGGCAAAACTTCCATATGCAGAGGAGAGAGAAGCTTGTAAATCATTTGTAAGTGGAGTATATCAACGGTTTTAGAAACCCTATACATACCGCAAACCTTAAACTTCAACCCTTATAAGGTGGAGATGGTGTTGATTTTTTTTTGGGATTGTGTGCTAGTTCTATATGGATGTACATGTCAAACACATACGTATGCGTTTTAGGCTACGTTTGCGAGTGTATATAGATCTGGAGGAATGACAAATACTCGTTTATGACTTACAAATGAATACATCTATATTTTACTGTAGATGCATGAACATCTATACCATATTCACATTTACAGTTTCCGGCTTAAATTACACATGCATGAATTCATAATCGGGTTTAAAATTCTTGTATTATGTGTATGTACGAGTGTGGTGGAACACAAGTAGTGATTTAGTTTACAATTGAGGCATACGCGCGCATCCACATACGTAGACGTGTACTGATGTAAATCTATACGTTATTATTAGACCATAGGCGTGTACTGATGTAAATCTATACGTTATTATTAGAACATAGACGTGTACTGATGTAAATCTATACTTTTTTATTAGAACATAGTTGTGACTGACGTAAATCTATACGTTTTTATTAGAACATAGACGACGTGTATTGATGTATTTCTATACGTTTTTATTAGAACATAGATGTGACTGATGTAATCTATACGTTATTATTAGAACATAGACGTGTACTGATGTAAATCTATACTTTTTTATTAGAACATAGTTGTAACTGATGTAAATCTATACGTTTTTATTAGAACATAGACGTGTACTGATGTAAATCTATACGTTTTTATTAGAACATAGACGTGACTGATGTAAATCTATACGTCTTTATTAGAAACGCACCCTCCACAAATGTTTTGTCGCCAGAGCTTAAAGCAGACGGTAGTTGCAAAGTATGCTCAGTTATGTATGAATAATCGTGCGTATACATAGTATGTCTATCAATCTCGTAAGACTATTGAGGGTTCTTTGCCTATCGAGGCTTATCACTATATTTTGTTATATTTACTTATGTGCTTGAGTATACATATATTGTATAGGTAGTTTGTTAACTTAGAAGTTTGTATAAGAAAACACATAAATGCACCTAACAAACCAAGTTTATAAATTCTAACAGTTAAATCTAGTTTCACATGCTTATATATTCTGGATTGTGTATGCGTACCCACATAAATACACAGATATATAATGATATATAAACATCATCCTCACATCATCTTCTAATCCCGTCCACCACAGAGCCGAATCTCTATCCGCCTTAACATCGCGCATCAACTTCGAGTCGAGTAGCACACCGCAAGAACTGAGAGATGTAGCCATTCGCATGGAAGAACAAGAGTTCAACCGTGCTGAGACGGAAGAACAGTACATTGAGCTTCTGGCTGAGAAAATATACAAGGTCAACAAGGCACAACAGGGCGCAGGGAATATGCCACCCATGCAGGGTATGGGCGCTGGTGGCAATATGAACCAGAACGCCGGTGCCAACGGACAGCCGGGCTGGATGGGGCAGGGGCCCAGGCCACCGACTGGTATGCTACTGCTTAGAACGATATTTGTTTGAGGATAACTACTCAACTATATCACTATGGGTTGTGGTAGACGCCTTTCTTTTCACTTACTTATATTTTCCGTATATATCTTTGTGCGTGGTATGGAGGATGCGTCACTTTGTGCATGCACACGTGTTTTTGTGGACAGTTCCTTCTTCCTGCTACTGGTTACTGTATAATTGTATGGCGATGTATAATGTTTATCATAGTTTACATATTTTGCACGGGCCGCAGGCCGCTGGCTATTGGTGGGGATTTGCTGCTTATTTATCTGATAGTTGTGTCGAATTGGGTGACTATCGGACGTGTACCTGCATAAGGATACAACACACCTGCATAAGGATACAACACAAGACGCTATCAATGTCGCACTCAAACTTAGACTGGACAGTAACCATACTATCGCATTACACAGTTAGTTGTGACGGCCAGTAATTATCAAGATAGCACGCATTGGTTCTATGTAGTACTGGCTTATCTATATACACAAGAATATATATATATATATATATATATATATATATATATATATACTATTATTTATTATTACTTATTTATTATTATTATTACTTATAT
>NW_014039734.1:25069-27276 GCF_001186125.1 Sphaeroforma arctica JP610 | reverse complement strand
TTCTTGTTCTTGTTCTTGTTCTTGTTCTTGTTCTTGTTCTTGTTTGAGATGGCGCATGATATCTCCTTCTTGTGTTTTAAAACTTGAATTACTCCACAGCTAGGAAGTTGGTCTCAGTAGCGGTACATGATCATTTCCCAGCGGCTCATTCTTGGTAGCGGTACATGAGCATTTCCCAGCGGCTCATTTTTGGTGATCCCATACTGCATCCGATATCTCAACATGTATCTCTCGAAACTATTATGATAACTACTTATTGACCACAGAAATTAATGGAGCACGAAGACGCCTGGCCGTTCCTGGAGCCCGTAGATCACGTCAAAATGAACATTCCCACCTACCCGATGTTGGTCCGGAATCCGATGGATCTAGGCACAATCAAGACCAAACTGGACAAGAAGCAGTATCCAGACCACATCGCATACTGCCTGGATGTGCGACTGGTGTTCAACAACGCCTGGACCTTCAACAAAAAGACCCACCGCGTGCACAAGCTGTGTACATCCCTGAATGCAGCGTTTGACGAGTTGATCACGGACAAGCTGGCACAGTTAAAGTACTGCTGCAACGGGCAAAAACGTACCTACGTTCCCGTGCCTCTGTACTGCAGTGGGTTAGTGTGCGCCGGTATGGGTGTGATACCACGCAATACGTTATACTACATGCACACCACTGCACTGGGCAAACCGTACAATCTGTGCTCAAAGTGCTGGAACGACTATGACCCCCTACTGGACGGCCCTGGTCCTTTGGGAGTAGCGAACAATCCCAATTCAACCACAGCTGTGTCTGACGAGGGTGTCGGAGGTGTGCAGCAGATCATGCTGCTCGACGAGTTTAATCAGCAATTCACGGCCGCCAAGGCTGACTTTGAGGAGAAGACAAATAACGAGCTCGAAGAGGAGCCGTACGAGGCCTGTTACGGGTGCGGCATGCGGGTGCATCGGGTGTGTCGCATGTTTAACCGGAATGCCGAGAAGTACCTGTTCTGCGAATTGTGCAGACAGGACCGCAGCGGGACGCTCAAGCAACCGGCATTCGAGAGGTTCACTGCTGAGAAGCTGCCCAGTACCAAGCTGTCTGACTTTATCCAGAAGCGTGTGAATAAGATGATTGACGACAACGAGAAGAAGGATGTGGACAAGGCGAATGCCACCAAGGTCAAGAAAGAGCCTGGCGCAGATGCAGTGGGCGATGATAAATATTTAGAGTACAAGGAGGGACGGATCTGTGTCAGAATGATCCACAACACGGTGAAAACGTATGTGTCTGGCCCTCTCATGACGCAGAGATACCCACAGTCACCCCCAGAGTTTCCCTACAGGCATAGAGGACTTCTTTTCTTCCAGAAGGTATAGTGTTATTTGTGAGTGTCCTTTGGGTATTTCTTCTTCTTGTGAGTTTGTATTGTGATCCATATGTAGCCACACAAGGGTGTATTCTTACGTATGAATGTATTGATACAAATGTACACAAATATGCACATACCCATTCATACACGCTCACCCCGATACAGCTACATATACAAATCCATATATGCCTCATCCTAATCACTTTTGCCATATACTTCCAATTTTAACAGATCGAAGGTAACGATGTGGCGTTCTTTGCCATGCACGTGCAAGAGTTTGGGTCGGAATGCCCTGAACCCAACCGTAACCGCGTGTACCTGTCGTATATCGATAGTGTCAATTATTTCCGGCCTAAGGATATAAGGACATCGGTAAGCACCATCTTCGTGTGGCTTTGTGTAGGCTAAACTAGTTTGCTCGCGTGTGTCATCTCAGAACAAAGCAAGGCAACAGCATTGGCACTATGCGTCATGGGTTGAAATTGTCATATGCGTAAGCATGCGTCTCTCCGATCTATGATATTGCGAGCAAATAGTTTGTGCTGTTTTCATCTATGCGAGAATGAGCACTCATCTCAATGGCCTCGTCTCTCTTAATTTATCCGGATTGCATGCGTGCATGTGTATGCTGTTATCTACGCAGCAGCTGTCTGTCGTGTCCTTGTAGTAATAAATCAGGTTATTACGGGTGTATGTCTACTTTGGATGTCACGCCGAGTCAGCCGGCTTGTACAAAACGAGAGCCTTGCGAGGGCTCCGGTTTTATAGTCCGATGCTTATTCTTGCTACCATCGATGGCAGTATTCTTTTTTTTGTTTTGTCTTTGTATAGAATACAGTAAATACAATATATATAC
>NW_014039734.1:15333-22764 GCF_001186125.1 Sphaeroforma arctica JP610 | reverse complement strand
TATATATATACACACACACACACTATATATATATATATATATATACACAAATATATATATATATATATACACATATATATATATAGTTTCATACGCATCACAGCTTTTTGGTTTTGATACCCATGTTATAACGTGTTTTGTTCCATTTCTCACCCGTGTTCTTTTCACTTTCACAGTTCAATACATTCAGATTTGCCAAGTATAGTTCGGCACTGGTATTGTGGCATCTGCACACAGGCACGGGGCCTACTATCCACAGCGGCGAGTTCACCTGCAATGTCTGTACGAAGCCTCTCGAGGCGTTCCAGCCCAGATACCACTGTACCACCTGCGAGGTATGTGTGATCGTCTCAAAGGTTGGATGTTTGTGCTGTTCAATGACAACATCGTTTGACGTTATCGAGACTTGAGTATATATCTAGGGTCCAGCATTTAGTGGTGAGTGTGCGGTGTCCTGTTCGACGTATCACGCTGGCATCAACCCTGTCATCGATCTCTTGTTTTTGCTGCATTCTTTTGTTGCACCTGCACCTGTAGGATTGGGACATGTGCGTCGCCTGCTTCGACAAAGAGGGCCATAAAGAGAACCACGACATCAACAAGGTCGGCACAGACCTACTCGGCATCATTGATGTTGAGGAAGAGGAGAAGAAAAAGGAAGATACTGAGACGAAAAAGGATGAGAAGGCGGGCGATGGCACGAAAAGCGTCAAGCCTGCTGAGGAGAAGCCTAAGCCTCGTATGTTTCATTGTCCTTCATATGTATCTGGCTGAAGCAGTGCACACGGTGTCGTAATGTCAGTTCAGGTGGGTCACATGGGGTCGTTCCGTGTGGTCTAGCTGGTTAGGTAGTTATCTAGTGTCCAGTAGTGGAAATTTGAAGGTGGGTCGCTCAACCAAACTAGTCAGGCGCAGTATTGTCTGCCTGTACCGAGTTATGTCGCCGCAGATGTCACTGTGTATGTTCACATTGCACCTTTCCCATACTCTGATGCTAATCATCTCTTCTTTCTGTTGCGTCTGCTTCTCTTCTATCCCACCACAGCCGAGCTCACTCCTGCCGAAGTGGAAGCACAGGCCGCCGAGCGCAACCGCAAGATCTGCGCTACTCTGATACATTGTGGACAGTGTACAAAGGCCAACTGCCCGTTCGACAACTGTGCGCGAGTGAAAGGCATGCTACAGCACGCCCGCACCTGCAACGGCCTGTGCGAGACGTGTATGTACATCAAGAAGGTGGTCATGGAGCATGCGGCGCAGTGCAAGTTGGGCTACGATGCCTGCCCACTGATATTCTGCAACGAGTTACGGAAGCGCGAGGTACAGCGGGTGCAGCGACTGATGATCCAGCAACAGCAGACTAAGAACCGGCGCAGGCTGCAGATGGAGATGCAGATAGTGGCCAACCAACAGCCCAACACGCAGAACAATAGCCTGGCCGTGGACATGTCCAACAACGGTCATCTGTTGATGTCGCCGACACTCAATCCGTCAAGCATGCCATCACCGAGTTTGACAGGCAACAAAGAACACATAGGAGGCAAGGGCGGCAAGGGAGGCAAGGGCGGCAAGGGCATGGGCGGCATGCAATCGCCTATGATGGGTATGGGCTCACCATCTATAGGCGGTGGGGGTATCAGCAACATTCAGCAGCTGCAGTACCAGCAGGCACAGCAGATCGCGCAGCGCAAGCACGAGGCGATACAGGCCATACGCCGACAGAACCTGCAGAACATGCAACGCACCCGGCGGCAGCAGGAGCTTGCGGCTCAGCAACAGGCGCATATGGGCCACGGTGCGGGCATAGCCAGTATGATGGGCGGTGTGGGGGGCATGGGTGGCCTGGGAGGGATGGCAATGAACGGCCTAACCCCGCAGCAGCAGATGGTGGTGTTACAACAGCAGCAGATGCGACAGCAGATGCAGAACAACCCAGCCTTGATGCTACGACAGCAGCAGCAGGCGGTCCAGCAGCAGGCGATGTTACAGCAGCAACGAGCGAACCTGCGCATGCAGCAGGAGACAGCGCAGCAGCAGGCGGCACAGCACAACGTGCTGCAGCAACAGCAGCAGCAGCACCAGGCCCAAGAGGCCAGTGCGCCCCTCCTGGCCAGGCAGGCCCAAATAGCGCAGTTGCGACAGCAGCAAATGCACCAGCAAGGGATGGGCGGAGGCGGTAATGGCGCGGGTGATGTGGGTGGCAACCAGGGCGGCATGCAGCAGAATGTGCAGCAGCAGCAGCAGATACAAGAGAAGAAACAGCAGCTGCAGAACCTCATGCAGCAGGTGGAAGAGAAGATGAAGAGTACGGCTGCTAACCTGCACCACTGCAACACCAATCTGCAGCGACTGGCGAACGTGCAGATACTGTCGGCGGATCAACTGCGCGAGAAGGAAACCCTGCACCAGGCCCTGCAGCAGTGCTTACAGGAGCACAGCCAGCTCAAGCGCCACGAACAAGAGCTGCACAACGAGGCCCAGATGCTCATGCAGGCCGTGGCGCAGGCCAATGCGAACGGCGCAAACGTGGGCAATATGAACGGAGGGGGTCAGAGTGTTCTGCCCGGAGGGGGTATGCATCCGGGCATGCAGAGCGCGCGTATGATGAGTGGTGGTATGGGAGGTGCAGGGCCAAATAACATCCCCGGGACGCCTTCCATGGGCCAAATGGGAGGTCCCGGCGCGGCAGCCATGGGCATGAATGGGGGCGGAGTTGGCGGTATGAACATGAACCCATCGACACCGTCGCAGCGTGCGGGCCACCTGAACCCGCCCACACCGTCACAGTTCGGTAGCATGATGCCACCCCACACGCCTGGGGCTGGCGGCAACACGCACGCGGCTGTCGGGGGAAGGCCCTCACAGACCGGCATAACTCCAATGACTCCTGCCAATGTCCCGGGTACGCCAGCGGGATCACTGAACCAGAGCAATATTGGGGGTAACCTGGGTACACACCAGGGGTTGGGCCCGAGGCCGTCGCAGATGTCGGCTATGAGTCCAGCGGTGGGTCCGAATAACATGGGCGTTGGTAATACCCCCAATGCCGGGGGCATGATGGCAGGCCCTATTGGTGGGCATGGAGGCGCCAGTTCGGCTATTGGTCTAGAACGGACTGCTAGCCATTCGTCCTTCTCGCAGAGGACGTCCACGGGCAACGCCGGTCCGAATGTCGGCAATCTGGGACACAACGAGTTCTCGCAGCAGCTGAGGATGCTGGCACATCGGAAAGGGCTGGATCTCAACAACCTCTCAGATTCGCAGAAGGCGTTGTTGCAGAAAGCCTGGAGGGCCCAACAAGGGAATATGGGTGGGTCTATAAGTGGCAGTGTACCGCCAAGCCCGCAGATACCTATTACCCAACAAGGAGGGCAAGGCCAGCCAGGAACCCCGTCCATGGGCATGTCCGGTTTGCAACAACAACAAGCACATGCACAAGCTCAGGCACAAGCTCAGGCACAAGCTCAGGCACAAGCTCAGGCACAAGCTCAGGCACAAGCTCAGGCTCAGGCGCAAGCTCAGGCTGCGTCAGGCTGCTCAGGCTGCTCAGGCTCAGGCTCAGGCTCAGGCTCAGGCTCAGGCTCAGGCTCAGGCTCAGGCTCAGGCTCAGGCTCAGGCTCAGGCTCAGGCTCAGGCTCAGGCTCAGGCTCAAGCTCAAGCTCAGGCTCAGGCTCAAGCTCAGGCTCAGGCTCAGGCTCAGGCTCAGGCTCAAGCTCAGGCTCAGGCTCAGGCTCAGCAGCAAAGAATGTCGCAGCAGCACCAGATGCTAATGCAGCAGAACGCAGCAGGCAACGTTGGTGGCGCTGGGACGCCGGGTCCAAATGGTCCAAATAACGGGACAATAGGACAGGGCAATCAGTCTGAGGGTCAGCCGCAACCGGCAGCCACAGGCCGCAACTCGAGTGCGTTGCAGTCCGTACAACTCACACCCGAACAGCGCCACAGGCTGCAGGAGCTTATGCAAGACCCCTTCGCGCGGGCACAGATTGCCGAGCAAATGTCACGTGTCCGAGAAGACCCCACTGAGATTCAACGCATACTGCAGAGGTTCACGTCTCGCCCGTCCCCGCTGGGAGGAGCGGGTGCAGCATCTGGGGCAGGTGCGAACATGGGCATGGGTGCTGGGAGTGCCGGTCCTGCAGGTGCAGGCGGAAACGGCGGGGGGCCGGGGGGACTGGGTATAGGTCATTTAGGAACCCAGGGAGGACCTGGACTGAATGCTGGTGGGCCGCCACCGCAGAGCCCCATGATTAACAACAACAACAACAACAACAACAACAACCCACAGACACCAATGATGCATCCACAGACACCGGGGGCAGTGCTGAATCCCAACACCCCCGGTGCTGCGAATATGGGTGGAGGCGGTGCAGGCATGAATGTGGGCGCGAACATGGAGGGCGGGACTGGAGGTGCCGGATTGCTGGCTGGAGGCACCATAAAGATCGGTGACCGAAATTTCACGCTGAGCGATTTGCAAGATCAAGTGCACATGGGACACTTGCAGAATCACCAGCTGCAGGAGATTGTGAGGAGCTCTATGCTGCAGGCACAGCAGAGTCAGGGTCAGGGCCAGGGTCAGGGTCAAGGTCAAGGTCAAGCTGGTCAGTTACAGCAAGCACAGGCACTTGCTGCACAGAGGGCACAACAACAGCAGCAGCAGCAGCAGCAACAACAGCAACAGCAACAACAGCAGCAGCAACAGCAAATTATGTTTAGCCAACAACAACAGCAGCAAGCTATGCAGCAAGGTGGGGGGCTGGGCCAAGGAGACGGGCAGGGCAATTTACAACAACAGTTGATGCTACAACAGCAACAACAGAGGCAGCAGCAGGCTCAACAACAAAAGCAGCAGCAGCTGCAGCAACAAATGTTCGCCATGACGCAACAGAACAACAATGCTGGGGGAGGAGGGACTAGTGGCGCTGGTCCGACGCCTGAGCAGCTGATGATGCTACAACAACAGCAGCAGCATCAACAACAACAGCTACGCAACAATCAACAGATGTACCAGCAACAACAGGGCTATCAGCAGCAGCAACAACAACAGCCACAACAAATGCCGAACATGGATGCAAGTGGAGGTGGTGGAATGGGCGGTGCCAACGGGCCCACGCCGCAACAACAACAGCAATTGATGATGCTGCGACAACAGCAGATGATGCAGCAACAGCAACAGAATAGACAGGGTGGTACTGGTGGAGGGTTCATGGGAGGTCTTGGCTGATGATTGGCAGCGACTAGCGTATAATTCAGGTTTGGGCAAGCAAAGTTGTCCAGGCGAAAAACCTGCTGGCACCTGGCGCCTGGGAAGCGGCATGTATACCTGAGACCAGTCGTTGCTTTGATAGGTATCTAGTTAATTGTGTTGGAGCAATGGAGGCAGAGCGTTCCCGTAAACCACGAGCTAATACATAATGCCTGGTAGGAAGGCACAGTGCGTGTTTTTTGATCCGTACCGATTACAGCATAGTTTCTCGGAGGCAAGTAAGGGCAACAGACCGAGGTATCCGAACGCATGTTCCGAGCACGTGGTGTGACTAAGCCGAAGTAAACGGCACATACTTCAGGTAGCTCATCAAGCGTAGTTAGGAATGCAAACGGCAATGGCTCCACACCACCATTTAATATATATATATATATATATGGAATAATATTTGTAAACAAGAGTATAGCGATACCTTTGCATCGTTGAAATAAAATCAAATAGATACTGCTTTTTGTTGCTCGCCTGTGTTTGTTTCGACACAGGTGCATTGATGTGGTGTGCAGGATGAAGGATTATTGATACGAAACATGGCAGTAGAGACGTCGTTTAGGAACTTCTGACGAACTTTTGCAAGCCGAAGTAGGAGTGAGAAGTTGGGAATAAGTTTTCATTTTCCAAGTAGGCAGCTACGATCTTAAGCGCGTCTCACGCATCCATTCTATGGCTTTGGACTTGTAGTTCATTCCAGCACTCTTACCTACTATTTGCTGATACCATACTAGCAATATACGACAGGGATAATTTGGGACTGAACACTTCGAAGCAAGAGGACCGCATCGTCCAGGCTTGGATTTGAATAGTATATCAACATGGAGTACTTTATTGTTTATTTAGTAATTGGCTAGCCTTGCCGTTAGCACAGTTTGAGTCCTTGCCGTTCGCACAGCCTGAGCGATCCCTCGGTATTATATAGCCTATGCTTGATCGATGGCAATGTGACTTATTTTGTTGTCAGCTATATGTAAATATTCTAGTAGAACACTACGAATCGATGTAAAGGAGCGCTAAACTATCGAACCATAGTCCACATCTGGGCCTGGGCTGTAGCGCATGTAATACTAATATCTCTCCATTGTTTGCTTTCCTACTTCCATAGACTGGATGCAAGCAATATGTGACTGATTGCTTATATTTGTCTTTTGACCATACAATTGGGCAATTGACACGGGCATAACCGTTGGATCCACTTGAACTGCGAATACCGCAAACAGTGTGCAAGTTTAGACAGCCGTGTTTATGTGCTTTTATACCAGTTGCGTGAGATTTCAAATGTATTCAACTAAGTAACCTAATATCAGCCTGCACACACTTGTATTACGTATAAAGTACTAAAAATGAGACAATCGCTGATGCAGCATCAGAAGAATGCTATTGGTAGACGGGCTCCAGTGCATAGAGTTGAATCAGTTGAGCCTGTAGGCGCATGATATGCATGCTATGTAATGTAGGCATACATTGAACCAATTAAACTATCAATTCCGCATCGTTTTTCGTGCAAACAGCAACCACGCACTTCTCTCCAGCTCCAGATGATGCCTTTGTATGTGACGTGAAGCATAGCTGGCGGAGAAGTTTCGAGCTTATACTCCGCCAAGTGCTGACTAAAACAATCTAGGTGATGAAGGTTTATAATTTTGATATGGAAGACAACAATATTTTTACATTGTAGCTCGACACAATGACAACTTGAGACTAATTGCAACTCAGTATGTAATTGCGTGCCCCAACATACACCTCGTCGTGCAGGCACAAGTGCTTGCATATGGCAAGTGAATGCACATGTTTACATGCATCATCTATCCTAGGCGATCGGATCCTATAAATACAATGGGTTTATTATTGGCGTATTGTTCTATTAAATACTCTGCAGGGGGAAGGCACATAGACTAGATTCCCTGTTTATAAAACAGGAATCTAAAGTAGTGATAATGCGGCAAAAAATCGCTTAATTCTAGATGTAGGTGATCTTATATGCAGATGGCATGTACGTATGGCTGGGGCTTCCCGCTACCGTTATGAGACGCTCTAGGAGCGTTACACCTGCATCTACTTTACACAATCATAGTTTCTCTCTAGTAGAGTTTCAATTTAGGCTCTAAAAGTTTTAATGTTAATAAACCTGACTGTACTCTACACCATTGATTTATTGCACACACTCTCTC